>NW_022632278.1:0-13565 GCF_010015895.1 Lontra canadensis | reverse complement strand
TGAGCAGGAAGCCTGGTGAGGATTAGATCCCAGCACCCTGGGAGCATAACCTCAGCTGAACAACTGAGCCACCCAGGTGCCCACAAATAAAACACTGAAAATCATTCCTGGCATGAGTTAAACCTCAGAAGGTGTGGGCTGGTATTACTTCTTGCTGGGCACTAGATAGGGCCAGCAGCCTCAGGTCCACTGTTTTAGCAACTCATTTGCATAAACAAAGCCCAGGCTCAGCCACTTTGTGCCCACCCTATGGTTTTTTCCTGTCACTAACATCTCTCCTCACACCTGCTCTGTGGCACTAAACTCTGGCCTCAACTTCCCATCTGTCAAATGAGGTGAGGAGCCCAGCAGATCTACCTGAGGTCCTTCTGGCTGGGCAATCCAGGATTCTTGATAACTCAGGGCCCAGAAATATCAGAACCATCCTAACACAAACATTACCAGATGACACCCACTCATTTTCCTCAAATCTTCCCTTCTGTATTATGTATAAATGCTTATTTTCACGGCAAATCTTCTCCAAGATCCCAGAGCTCCACGAGCACCCACAATAGGCTGGGCAGGCATCCCGTGCTGAGGCTGGGGACATGATGGTCAGAAGCTCTGACCCCCAGGGGAGACAGATTCCAAATCAAGCTGCTCTGATAAGCAGGTCCTCCCTGTTAGAGAGGATTTCAACAGAGCACAGTTGAGAGGAAGTGCAGGCATGAACTCAGAACTTGGCCCATTGGACCGAGGGCAGTAGGACAGCGGGCCGGAGGGGTGACAGAGGGATGGAGAGGAACGGCACGATCAACAGAGGCCAGCCAAGGCAGCACTGATGCTGAATGTGAGAGGCTGGGCTGGGGACACACTGTGAAAATGGCTTCACAGGCAGGAAGCAAGCCCAGCCCAGCACAAAGCAAAGTGCTGAGCAGGAACCTGCTGGGACCAGGTTGGACACTAAGGTGAGCTGAAAATGGCTGCAGGACCCAGTGCAGTCTGAATCTCACCCATGCCTCTCACAGGCTGGGTACCCTGGACCAGTTATGCTACGTCCTTTAATGTTTCCTAAAGGGTATATTCACTCCATAACCCTGAGCCATGTTCTCATTTGGGTGAGTGTGGGAGGCCGCAATAAGGCTTGAGACGAGGACCAAACCAGGCCCTGACTTGTGCCTCCTTTAAAGTCCGAATAACCTAACAAAAGGTTTAGGACGGGAAAAGTTGAGTAGTACTGAGAACGGGTCTGTGCTATGTGTTGTGCGCTCGCCTACATGACTTTCCACATGCTTGCTAAACAAATGAGAATAACTCGGTTGGGGTCAAAAGTTCGTTGCTGGTCCTTGCTGCCCTAGTACAGCCCATAAATTACTTTCAGGTTTGCTGTTATTTGTACTGACATCAGCCATTTGGCATCACGAGGAACTCATGGTTGTTTAACTAGACACAGATGTAATTTCACTATATATATGGCCTTAATGCTTTGAATAAACTAATCACTGTTGGACATCCTCCTCAGTGCTCCTCCTGCCCCCATCTCTTTGCTTCTCGAGTTCTTTTCTTCATCCTCTTACCCTCATGTTCCTGGTCAATTTGTCACGCCGGCTGCAACAGGTGAGGATCCTATGGTGCCCACAATCTGCAGGGATCTAATATATACAACTAGGACAGCCTGGAGGGGGATGGGCAATGCAGGCTGGACAGGGAGTTAAGAAGGAGTCAGGAAGAAGTCATTCCCACACTTGAGGCATGGGTTGCTACTGACCAGATACACTGGGCAAGAGACGGTGTCCTAAGACTGCTGTAAGACTAGCCGGGTCCAGGCAAAGCACCTAACAGTGCGTAGATGTAACCCATCTGTAAAAGGGGGGCGGGGGATGGTGGTTTCAGCTGGTTGAGCATCTGACTCTTCGTTTTGGCACAGGTAATGATCTCAGGGTCCTGGGATCAAGCCCCACCTGACTCCACACTCAGTGGGGAGTTTGCTTGAGATTCTCGGTCACTCTGCCTGGCCCATTCACCTGTGCCTGCATGTGTTCTGTGGTGCACTCTTTATCTCTCTCTCTCCAATCAATCAATCAATCAATCAATCAATAAGGGAAGTCAGGAAGGACCAGGAGACCTGCTGTTAAGGTCCCAAAGATGCCACCCTCCTCAACTAGCCTCAGGAAATAAAGTAAGTGGACGCCCAGGAGCCTCCTGGACACAAAACTTTCCAAAGCAAAGCTTTCAATTTTGTACTGCAGAAAGGGGTGTTTTGCAAATTCAAGACAAAAAAGCTGGCCAGGGTGGGGTGGGGGTGACGGTGGGTTTGGACGGGGTTGGCCCTGTAGGGCTCTGGCCACTAAATGCCCACTGCCCAAGCCAGGAGCCTGGCGTCTGTGCAGCCAGTCCTTCTGCTTCCTGAGGCTTCCACATCATGGCCTCACTCTGAAGCTTCCTCCTGGCAGCTCCTTACCCAGGGAGGCCACCTGTGAGCACCCCCCCACACACACCCCAGCTTCTGCCCCTCCATCCAGCTGGAGGGAAGGATCCCCAAGCCTGCTCTCTCTGGTCTCTCCTGCACAGAGACGGGTATGTGGCCCAGGAAAGGAGGGTCCCTGAGGATAGCTGAGTCCCTGGCCCAAAGACAGCTGGCTTGAGAATGTGGGGTTTCTGCGCTCTAGGCACAGCAGTTCCTGGAAGAAACAGGGTAGGGAGCTCCAAGGGGGTGGGGAGTCCCGGGAGTCTGGGACCGCAAATGCTAGTGGCCCCCAAGTGGAAGGGTTTCAGTGACTCCAGAGGTGAGAGGGGCCAGAAGTCAGGCCTGGAGGTGGACAAGGACCTGTAGGGTAGGGGGTCTGAGATGGAAGTGATCCCAGGGTGGTCGCAGCCCCAAAGTGGAGGGGTAGGGGTGGGGAGAAGGGGTCCATGGGCCAGAAAGGAATGGTATCCTGGGGCTCCTAGGTAAAAGGCACTGGAGGTGGAGGGGGCCCAGGGGGGCCCAGGCTGCGCGGGCAGAGCCAGCTCCCCTCGGGCTGGGGAGCCCGGCGAGTCTGAGGGACAAAACTTTCCATCAAGTTCTGGAAAAGAAGCCTGTCAGCACAGGCGTCTCTCCGGGGGGCAAACGAGCCCAGTGGTGCTGGGCCCCTTGATGTCAGTAGGGACCCACGCGTTCCCCGGGTACCGAGAAGTGGAGCGAGGGCTCTGCGGCAAGGGCTGTGGGGCCTAGGAGCACCCAGGCCGCCAGGAACCTGTCAGTCCGACCCGCCTCCCGCTCCCGCAGACGCAGCAGCAGGTGGCAGCGGGCAGGAGCGCCCCAGCCTCCCTCCCTCCCTAGCGCCCCTACCCCCGCCTGAGCCCCTCAGTACCTGAGTCAGCGGGTCTCCGATGCCATCTCCCGCGCCCTCCGCTGGCAGCCTAGAAACCCCGTCTCCCAGGGAAGCGCTACTTGCTCGGCGAGTTCGCTGGGCCGTCGGAAGGCGGTAGGCGGGGCCGGAAGGTGCGCGCGTGCTGCGGGGGTGGGGGGGGGGGAAAGCAGGCGCGCGCGCCTCCGCAGGCCCGCGCGCCCTCCCCCAGCCTCCTGTTCCGTCTGGTCCCTGGAGGGGGCTGGCTGCGCCCCCTGCCGGCTCCCGCCGCTCTTCTGCCAGGCTGACTCCCGGACCCCAGTCCTCCGCCCAGTCCCCTGCCTCGCCGCCGCTGCTTGAGCTCCATGCTCGGCCCGCTGTCACTCCTGGGCGGCTCGCCCGCCAGCCGGGGCCCCGGTGCGGTGTGGCTGGCCCTTTTCTCTCCTCAGGGCACAGTGGAGCCCCGAGGGAAGGCCCGAGGGGAACTTCCGGTCTGCCCAGCCCCCGTGGACACCTGCCAGGGGCCTCTTTACCTGATGGGCTCCACTCGTGGCCATCTTGGAACCCCCGGAACCCCCTTCAGAGACCAGGCGAAGCCCTCCTTGGGGAATCCAGGCTCCTGGGGCCAAAGCGAGTTGATCTTGTGTACTGCTGTGTTTGTTCCCTGGCCTGGCATGGATTGACAGTCGCTGAATTGTTCTGTTCTGGGGTCATCAAGGGCAGAGGAAAGAGTTCAGGGCTGGGACCCCCAGGCCTGGGGTCCACACAAGGCTTGGAGCCCTCTTGGCTGTCCCTGGCAGAATGACCAAAGAGGAACCGTCAGAAACATGGATCTGCTGTGAACTGGCAGAGCAGTCAGGGACAGGAAGGGGAATGTCTCCTTTGCAGAGTATCTGGAAGCCTGCTGTGGAAGATGCATTTGTCTGAGCCATGGTCATTAGTGTTGGGCCAAGGAACCCCTGGCTTGCTTCTCCAACCTGCATCCTAGGTCTAAAAACTCTCACAGGGTGCCTGGGTGGCTCCCTCAGTACAGCATCTGTCCAGGGTCCTGGGATCCAGCCCTGCATCTGGTTCCCTGCTCAGTGGGGAGCCTGCTTCTCCTTCATCCTCTCCCTCTACTTGTGCTCTCTGTCAAATAAAATTTAAAAATAAATAAATAAATAAAATGTTAAGAAAAAAAAATGAAAAGAAAACTCTTAGCACCTATTAATTATGATGGCAGGAGGGGTGAGAAATTTTTTTAAAAAGCAATCTCTTAAGAATATATTAACACCTCTTACAGTGCTTGGTGCATAATACATAACACATAAGCATTTTACAAATGCTTACGTTTCTGGGTGGTTTTAAGGAAAAATGCTGAGTTTCCTTCAAACCCCAATATACCTTCCCCTGCTTATTTTAAGACAACACCTACAGAAGAGTACACACTGCCTCAGGCCTGACTTAATTAGCTATGTAGTAAATAGAATTAATAAATCCACCTTTATGGCGTTCCTGGCAACTCTCCCAAGTCCTCTCCAGCCCTCATTCTGAGTCTTAGGGTTTTAAAACACCACAATGACTAGCGACCACTGTTCTGAATCCAGAAGCAAAACAAAAGATAAAAACATTATGGCCCACAGATTTACATGTGACACCCTCTGACTGCCTTTTCCTCACCCTCTCCCCTGTCCTGCCACCCACCCGCAGCTCCCTGCCCCAGCCCAGAGCCCTTCCCCAGGGCCCATCAGTCACTTACACCCTCAGTGAGCCTAAGAATTAAAAATACAAGGAGTGAGATAAGCTATGTGGGCGCTTGCACTCCCCTCATCTGTGAGAACCTCAGTGCCACCCAGCACTCCTCTGTAATAATGAGACAACTATGTTAGGGTGGCCCGTGCCAATCCCAGCTCTGCTGCTCACTGCTGACTGCCTTGGCAAAGCCGTCCAGCCTCCCCCATGCAGACTGAACCCAGAGACCCCCAGAATGATTCTCACCCCAGTTTTTCCTTTGAGGGCTGCAAAGCTGTTGCTGGAGGAAGACAAGCATGTGCCGTCAGCTCCCTCGGCTCAGTTCCATGCCCAGGACTGGCTGACCCATCCTTGATGGTGTGCAGAAGCCTTTCCCCGTCTACCAGGCACATAGTACCTCCACCTCCCAGGTTGTGTGAGGATTGGAGACCGAGTAAGTGGCAGTGATGGCTAGCTGTAAAGAATTGTCTTGTTTTATCTGTTTGGGGCCTGTTTGGGGAGTTCTTGGTACCTCCCCAGTAATATGGTGTAGAGAAAGTGTGTTGGCCAGCCTGCCAACGTGAGGGGACATGTGAGCCTCTTCTGAGAGCCCAGAGAGGGACTTCACGCCTGACCTCTGAGCCTCCCAGGCCTTACTAAGTAGTAGCGGGTGCCTGATACCGGTGAAACCACTCCTGTGTCAGCCCCATGCTGGGCCCTGGACACACCAGAGTGACTGACAGCCCACAATCCCTGCCCTTGCAGATCTCCAGTCTTGAGGGGCAGATAGACATGTCACCTCACCAATCAAGCCCCATCTCCTTGCAAGGAAAATGATTCAATGACCAGATGCAGACCTCAGGAGGGCCATAAGCACAGCGTCAGGATTCTTACAGATCCTCCAGCCCATCCCTGGGTGGGGGGCGGGGTGAACTGAGGTTCAAAGGGCAGGGGGATAGGAGGTGGGTACAGGATGAGGCCAGAGGCCTCTTTGCTCTAAAAAACCCTTTTGCATCTCTTCTTATGAGATATGGGGATCTAGTCTCCCAAATACACATTTTGTCCCTGGCTTCCCCACCCAGCCTCCGAATGGGAGCTCCATAAATATCTGTTGAATGGATGAATGAATGTTGTTCATAGCTGCTCCTGTACTGGAGCCATCCCAGGTGCCCTGTGCCATCCTGGCTGTTTCACCCCATTACCACAGCTGAGCCTCACAACCCGCAGAGCTTGCCCAGTGACTTGAATTTTGCAGGTAAGGAGACAGGTGCTGGGTGGTGAGGCTCCCTGGTCCAGGGCTTACAGCATGTTTTCCACTGTCTGGAAGCCCATGCCCAATTGCCACCCTCCCTCCCATCCTCCTTGTCTCCAGCCTCTGTTTGAGCCACCAGAGCCAGACCATCCCCATGGGTCAGACGCAGATTGCACAGCCTCCATTTATTTCCAAAGAGCTTCCCCTCAGCCCAAATGTTTTCTGAAATCCACCAGAAATATCATTCTTTCTGCTTTTAGTCCTTGGAGGGTTATCTACTTCACCACGGACACAGGAGTGCTTACTTTTTGGAAACAATGCCTGGAATTTGGGGTTCTCTTGTTGCTTCTGGAAATTGAGCAATAATCTAAAAGTAACAAATAAAAAAATTAAAACAGAGGCAGGGGTAGCCTGGGAGAGCTGGAGGTCAGGCTTCCTACCACCTAAGCCCAGAGAAGACAGCCAGAGACACCGAGAAGGAAGAGTATCAGAACCAGCAGAAAAGCCATCACAAGCCTCTGCACTTGGCTGCAAGAAGTGGACCTCAGACCCTCACACCAGAGCCATCAACTGACATTTTCCTCCCAGGTTTAGCAGGTGCGCTTACTGGTTTCCTACCCACACTAGGTTAAACTCGATGAATGCAGGGAGGCAGATGTTCTAGTAGCAACAATTTCATCCACGAGAGGAGTTGTGGCTCCAGCAGAGAAGGAAGGGAAAGAAACAAGTGTGACACACAGGATCTCTTCGGTCTGTTCATAGAAAGGATCTATCCTTAGACAGTTACCCCCACATTCAGGCAAAGACGAGTGTAGAAAAGATGTTCACCAGTGTTATTTGCAATAGTGAAATGGACATCATGTAGATATCTGATCACAGGGGAGATTAAACAGAGAGACTCATACATGCCATTAAAAAACATTTATTGGAGCACAGAAGAAATGCCTAAATCATAAGAATAATACTGAATTTTAAATAAAGTATAAGCAAAGGAAACAATATGCATCATTCACAGGCATGAAGAGGAAGAAACACTGAAATGAGTCTTGGAGCACGCTCAGTGGTCTTCTGTCCCTATCTGTTTTGAAACTTAGAGTTCCCCAGGACAAGTATATGCTCTGTTTTTAAACATGAGCTAGGATGCTCACTGGTGGGTAATCAGAAGACTTCAAGAAGCACTCTAAAGCATTGGATGAGGGCTCCATACCCGGAGCCCACCTTACCAAAGCCTTTAAGCAAAGCAAGCCCCATTCCATGTTCATGCTCTGAGATTAGGGATCCCTGCACAACCAGGCAGCACAACAGAGCCCTGGGACTGTGGTCTGTGTGGCCCACCCTCTGCCACAGCAGCTCTAGCAACCCTAGTGACCCTGTTACGCTCTATCATTGCCCCATTTCACAGGGAACACTCGAACCCAGGTGGATCTGGCCCAGAATCAAAGCACTCATTCCCAGAGCATCCCAAGTAACTGGCTGGGGAAAAAATGAGTTACAATGAAACCAACAGACCCTCGGAATTAGGGAATGCATGGCCTTGCTGGGGCAGGGGGAAAACCAGGGGGATCCTCTGTGGCCTCTGGCTTCCTGAATCTTCAGAGGGGCCAGAGGCCTGGAAGGCTCTAGGTGTGAAGGAAACAGAGTGCCTGGGGGCGGGACTCCACTGTACACCCCAGTGGAAATTTCCAAATAGCCTTGTTTTTAAAGGCGTCATCGTATTGGCTCCTACTGTCACCCTCAGAAAGCAAGCCTGGCTTAGAAGCTGTGAGTCAGGTCCCACATGGGAGATGCACAAGGAGGGTGCAGAGAGTGGAGGGGAGCGGGGTGGCCAGCTCCATCCCACACATGATGATCCTCTGTGGGGCACCCCTCCTGGCCACATGTGAGGCTCTGTCACTGGGCCTGAGGTCTCTGCAGGTTCACAGAACCACCTGAGGTTTTCCTCACAAATAAGCCTTGGCCCATGCCCTGCCCTCTAACCGGAACTCCCAGACTCCCTTCTTGCTCGAATCCCTGGTCCCTCCAGCCAATCACTCCCAACATTACTCCTGGGGAGGACTTGGGGTGAGGCTGCTAGACCCACACCATCCCCACCCCATTTATGCTCCCAATTATGAACCTGGGCCACCCTCCCAGATACCCTTTTGCCTTGTGGGGTTTCTGTACAGTCCTTAGGTCCCTAGCAGGCAGCCCGGGACCCACACTGAGGCATGCACCATGGATGTGTTCAAGTCCTTCATCCTGGCACCTATTGCAGAGAGGAGACTGAGGCTCCGACAGAGGGACCTTCCAGCAAAAGGTCCCACAGAAGCTAAACACAGAGGCATGATTTGAATCCAGGCCCTCCAGGGCCAGAGATGTTCCAGGCTGCTGTACAGTATGGTGGATTCACCTCCTGTCCCTTGTGGTGGGGTTGCAGGGGGAAGAAGGCCCTGCACACAAGACTCACCACGCCCCCCAAGCCTTAGTTTGTTCACCTGTAAAATGGAGATGCCAATGGATCAAGTGCCACATCCTTGGGCTCATGGGAGGACTTGGGGTGATGCAGCCCCTGGAGAGAGGGGGAATGGAGTGGGATCTGGGAAGAGCAGGTGGGGGCGTGCATGTAGGAGGGGTTATCTGCAGCATCAATCAGAGGGCACATGGACTCAGGTCCAGAATCTGGAGGATGCAGAGGCCATCCAGTCTGCCTCAGTTCTCTGACAGGACCCCAAGTGGATGTCTGAGCTGAAAACATAGAAGAAGCACAAACGACCTCCTTCAACCCCTCCCAGGGCTTCTGCAAGCAGACCATGTAGAGTGAGGAAAGATGCCCGAGACACCTGAGTGATGATGGGGGCAGTGTACTGACACTCTTGGTGGGAGGCCCCAGATCTGAGGGGCTTGGGAAGGCCCCTCTGTCTCTCCCCACATCCACCTGGCCCCAGGGAGTGAAGCTCAGCAAGGCTCAGCTGATTCTAGAATCCCTATGCAACTTTGGAGACCACCGCTGGTGTTGGACACAAGCGGTGCCTCTGTTCACCCCCTCCTCGCCGCTCCCAGCTACCTCCAGGATGAACCTTACCCAAGAGACATTCAAGGGCCCTCACAAACTCAACCCTCTCACCTCCCTACTTCCATCTCTTCCCAAATGAGGGTGCCCACCCCAGCAATACCCACCTGGACGCTGCCATTCAGACTCTGACAAACTAACCAGAGATTCTGGGGTGGTCTGACCAGATGGCTTGGGTGGCCACTACAGAGGGAATAAGCACCTACCCACCACGCTATTCATGTAGTCCCACTGTTCCTGTTCAGCCTGGTCATCGGCCTCTCTTTGCGTGTTGTACAGAGGAGGAGACTGAGGCTCGAGAGGGTGAGTGGCTTGCAGAAGGCCACATGGCAGAAGCCATAACTACTGAAGAGCCAGGAAGTCTGGCCCCCACCCTTGGCTCCTCCAGCTGCCCCAACAGCTGCCCTCCATAGGCCTGGGAGGTGGAGGCTCCCCACTGCACACTCCATCCTGGCCCCAGGAGTGGACAGTGGCTTGCCCCAGCTTTCTGGGATCTGTAGCCAGGCCGTAAAGCCAGACACCGCTCTGGAGAACACCACACTGTTGCCAGCAGCCACCTGCAGTGATGGGTGGAGATGGAGGTTCGGAGGTCTCTCCGGGATGGAAATGCTTATTCGTTCTGCAGGGAGGGCCATGCCCCTGGAGTGTGTGGAATGGATGGTTGATGGTCATGCCTCCCTCCTCCCCTTGCCCTGCCCCAAGATGCCATATGACCTTGGCAAGGCCGCCAGCTGGTCAGGGCCAAGCGGGGCCTCACCTATTGCACTCTGGCCCCCCAGCCTACGGTTTTCCCATGGCCCCCCGAGTTGGGTGGGGCTGAGGGACTGCCAGGCTGGGAAATTCTGGGGTTTAGACAAGGAAGAGCCTTTGGATGAAGAGGGCTGCCTGGACTTGGAGGCATCCATACACCTTCCTTCAGACCCCTGGATAATGGGCATGGCATAGGCAGGCTGGAGAGATGGAAGAGAACATAGTGAGAGGTTTCTGACCAGAGGACGAGGGCTGCAGGAGGTTTGCTGTATACAGAAAAATAAAACTTATTGCCAGCATCAGGGTTCGGGCCTAGAGCATAGTAGGATCTGGATACTATCTGTTGAATGAATAAATGTGTCCTTCTTCAGCCTTAGTTATGACCACTTTTCTTCCTAATTATCAGCTTCATGCCAACAGGAAGACACCCCAGCCCCCAAAAGACCTCAATGTGAATCAACATTTCCACTGTGAGGACTCAGTGAGGTCAAGGCACAGCAGATGGGTAGGCAGTGAGGCTCCCCTGCTCACCAGCCTTGTCCAGATGAAGCCTGGGAGAAGCATGAGTGAGTTGGGGACCCAGGTTCAGCATGAGGAAGTCACCCAGAGGTCCAGGTCTCTAACTTCCTTCCCTGCTCAGGAAGGGCAAGTGCAGGTGAGGAGTGGGAGAGGTGAGGAGGGAGGAGCCCAAGACCACCCAACTCCATGGGAAGAGGCTCAAAATGCATCCTGGCTGGGCCCTTATATGGTGGGGGGAGCTGCCAGGCAAATGCAGGCTCCAAAGTGTGGGGCATCAAGCCAGGTGCAGGTGTTGGGGAAGGATCAGAAGCAGGAGTGCGGTGCAGCGTGAAGCTAAGGGCCAGGTCTGACCCTGTTGAGATCTGCCATCTGGGTGTCATATATGTCTCTGAACAATTCCCAGTCTGTGGTCACTGGGCCACAGTGAGGCCTGAGGCCTGAGAGTTTAGGCATGACAGGTGCCCTAGCAGAAGAGCCACTGGCTGGGCTGTCCGTTACCACTGACTTGCAGCTTGTGGTCTGTGGGAGGATGCCATGGGCATGTTTGACATTTGTGACCAAAAGGAACTGGGGCCCCAGACCAGTGAGAAGAGCTAGAGTCAAGCCCAGTGGGGGGCCAGGACTTGCTCAAGGCCATCAGTGATCCCTGGGAGCCCTGGGGTTTAGGGTACTCAGGCTGGGGTTCCTTGAAGGCTCCATCCTCCTCAGCAAAAGAAGGTGCCATGAAGCCATCCCCAGGTTGGGGGAGGTCTGTCCCAGCAGGCCAGACCCACAGTTGGGGAGAGTTCCTGGGGGAGCTCTTCCCTCTGCCCTGGGGTCTGTAGAAGGGAGTAGAAGCCACAGGGGTGGGAAGATGGGGCCCAGACAAAGGAGTGTGGAAAGAGAGATGATAAGGGGAAGGCCAGAACCCAGGCTAGACACAACTGGCTGTACTGGGTCCTGCCAAGGAAGGTGGTTTTCCCCTGAACCTTTCTGCCCCTGATAGCAACAGGCCAAGCCTCATCAGCATAGGTGAAAGGCCATGCTGCCCATGCTTTGGACAGTTCTCAGGCCCAGGGCTGATGATCTTGAGCAGCCTTGGAGATTCTCAGCCTCTCTTTTCTCCTCTCTACAGTAGGGCTCTTTCCTCATGACTCCAAGGCACACGGCTCTTCACACAGGCTATGAAGAGACAGATATGCTATCGTTGTCCAGCTAACAGAACGTGTTGAAGTCACCAGTACATTTAAGCCTAGATGATCCTTTGGAAGCCTACACTCGGTTGGTTTTAGGTTTTAGGTTTTCAGCCTAGAACCTTTTTTCTGGGTGGGTACTCAAGTCCCTCGTTGTCTTGCACAAGTTCCCAAAGGGATGGGAGGATGCAGTCTGAGCTCCAGACCCTGCTCTTCCTGGTGGTTCATGGCGTTGAAGCTGACTATATAGCCCCCGAAACCCACCCCCTTGTCTGCCTGGTGGAAAAGAAATAATTCCGGTCCCTGGATGAGACCTGCACAATGCTGGCGCTCAGAGAAGGCACAGTGCAAAATTGCGTACATTCCCTGCTCCTATCCTTCCCGGATAGAAGCTTCTCAAACATCACAACAATGTGATCCATCTACCAGTAGGCCGAGCAGGTCCAGGATCAGCAGTTCAATAGGCGAGTGCTCACTCCATACACGGCACAAGGGGGAGCCTTCTGTCTGTTAGTTGTATGTCTTAGGAATGTTAAAGCCCCTCTCTGAACTTCTCTTTCCTCTTCTGAAAAGTGGGGGTGCTAAGAAAATGAACCTCATAGGGCAACTGTGGGAAGTCATGGGAGAAAACATGGCATGTGCTCCTCTGGGGCCCGGCTCTGTAGAAAGGGCTGCTGGACATGCTGGGCATCTTCCCGCTGAACATTTCTCTCACCAGGGAAGATGCATTCAGGCTCAACCCTCACAAGTCTGTGGCCCTTCTGGGTGTATGAAAAGGAAATGGCAGGTTTTCTATTTGCAAAGGACTTCTGGGATTCCATCTAGTTGGTCCTGGTTGTGGTCCTTTAAGTGCCCAATTCAGGGGAGACTGGGAACAGGCAGAGCAGCCCAAGGGCCACTCAGGATTTGCAAAGTCTTCTTTGGGATGATTGCATTCAATCATGGGTCTTAAACACCTAGGAATACAGGCAGTCTCTAGTCACCAAGAGAAGTGAATGGGTAAAGTAGAGACAATGTCTGGTCTAAATTATGTCCGAGGGGCAGATAGGCACTCTCCACATCCAAAGAACGCAGGTCTAGAGTTCATCAGATGGGCCATCTCTGTGGTCTACTCAAGGGATAAATGGATCCACCTCTATTGGAACCATGAGGATGCACTGTAAGATCAGGAAGAACACAATAGGTCTTTGGATCCCGAAGGAGGGCCTGCTGCCTCCACAGAGCAGGCTGGGATATGACAAGGGTTGTTGCTGGGGAGGAATGTTCAGAACCATGGATCTCCCAGAACTCTTGATTTCCATGGGAGAGCTTAATGGGGCGGCTTCCTGTGAAGAAGCCCATGAGTCCAAGAGAGCAGAGAATGGGCTGCCAAGCTCCCTGGGAAGCAAAGCCCACTGTGGGCTGAATTGGTGCCTTAAACACCCATCCCTTGGGTGGCTCATTCTTGCTCTGCCTGCCCCTTTGGATGTCCATCGCTGATGACCACAACAAGTGGGGCCAAGGAGAAACGGTGTGGGGACCAGACCACTTACCAATTGGCCTCCAATATATCCCTGATACTGGTCGGCATGGAGGATGCATGACTGAGGGGGAAAAAGACCTGCCTATGGGAGGTCATTCATCCATCCTGGTCAGCTGTCAGCAAGGACAGCTCCAGAGGGGTTGGAAGTGGGCTGGGGTCATTCTGTGGGGCCCACACAGAAAGAATGGTTCTGTGGGTGTAGTGTAGGGAAGGAAAAGCCAGGTCTCTGACTCTGCTCCACATATGACTCTCCCTAGCACTCTGTGTCCCATTATGGGAACCT
>NW_022632277.1:0-13626 GCF_010015895.1 Lontra canadensis | reverse complement strand
ATTGTGATCTGAGAATATGCAGGGAATAATCTCAGTCTTTTGGTATCGGTTGAGTCCTGATTTGTGACCCAGTATGTGGTCTATTCTTGAGAAGGTTCCATGTGCACTTGAGAAGAATGAGTATTCTGTTGTTTTAGGGTGGAATGTTCTGTATATATCTATGAGGTCCATCTGGTCCAATGTGTCATTCAATGCTCTTGTTTCTTTATTGATTTTCTGCTTCGATGATCTGTCTATTTCTGAGAGAGGCGTGTTAAGATCTCCTACGATTAATGTATTCATATCAATATGACTCTTTATCTTGATTAACAGTTTTCTTATGTAATTGGCTGCTTCCATATTGGAAGCATAGATATTTACTATTGTTAGACCATCTTGGTGAACAGTCCCTTTAAGAATGATGTAGTGTCCTTCTGTATCTCTGACTACAGTCTTTAGTTTAAAATCTAATTTATCTGCTATGAGAATCGCTACCCCAGCCTTCTTTTGAGGCCCATTGACATGAAAGATGCTTCTCCATCCCTTCACTTTCAGTCTGGATGTATCTTTAGGTTCAAAATGGGTCTCTTGTAGACAACATATGGATGGGTCCTGTCATTTTATCCAATCTGCAACCCTGTGCCATTTTATGGGCTCATTTAGGCCATTCCAATTGAGAGTGATTATTGATAGATACGTTTTTATTGACATCGTGTTACCTTTGAAGTCTTTCTTTCTGTAGATTGTCTCTATATTTCTGTTCAATGCTATTTTTAGGATTTTTCTTCTTTTATAGAACTCCCCCTTAATATTTCCTGCAGTGTTGCCTTGGTGGTTGCATAGTCTTTTAAGCCTTGCCGGTCTTGGAAACTCTTTATCTCTCCATCCATTTTGAATGTCAGTCTTGCTGGATAAAGTATTCTTGGCTGCATGTTCTTCTCATTTAGTGCCCTGAATGTATCTTGCCAGCCCTTTCTGGCTTGCCAGATCTCTGTGAACAGGTCTGACGTTATTCTGATGGGCTTTCCTCTGTAAGTAAGGAGCCTCTTTGTCCTAGCTGTAAAGCCTACATGTGTATGATCGCACAGATCAGTTCCCATCTGACTGAGTCTTGTCTCTTAGTTCTAATGTTCTAAAAAGAAAGTTTAGCTCAGACAAGTCTGAATTTTTCCCCTAAGTTAGGTAACTATTTCTTCTCCAATTGGCTTCAAGTTTTGGGAGTAGGAGAAAGAAAAGAGGAGGGTATCCTTGAAGAGGTGGCACTATCTTGGATGCATTGCTTTCAAAGCCATGGGTCTAAGGCAGGGTAGCCAGGACTGGGGTGGAGGTAATCAAAACCTTCAACTTCCAGAAGAACCGATTTCTCTTCTTGAGATGGTCAATTATTTAAATGGTAGTAGAAATAAACAGGTAATGAACCTTTAAGTTACCTGGTGAACTCTCAGGAATTGCCAGGCATTTTTGACTGGGACCTGCTTAGTAATTTCTGAGAGGTTATCAAGTTGTAGGATAATGTGCTTGTACTAGCTGGCCATTATTTGTAAGGCATTCTTCCACTCATCTCTTGGCTTATGTGAATGAGGCTCTGGACACTAGAAGTTGTGGTATCACTGAGTTTCCCACAAAGCCTCTAGTTAGCCGGAATGGGGCATGATCTCAGATCTGATGACTGCATTAAGATTCCAGTAGTTTTTTTTTTTTTCAAGATTTATTTATTTGAGATGAGGTGGAGGAGGGCAGAGGGAGAGAATTCTCAAGCTGACTCCCCACTGAGCATGGAACCCGACCCAGCACTCAACATCACAACCCATGAGATCACAAGCTGAGCCAAAACCAAGAGCTGGATGCTTAACCAACTGAACCACCCAGGAGCCCCAGCTCCAGTAGTTTTGATAGAGTGGCACTCATCCTTTTTTCTTACATAGGAGTTCATGGGCAAGAACTATACTTTCATAGTCCAGATAAAACTGACCTCATATCCTGGCAGAATCAACACGTAGCACCCTCTCCTTGATGGGTAGAACCATCAAGAACATTGACTATCATTATCAGAAGACCTACAAAGTTATGAGCCAGAGGTCACTGCTCACTTCTCTGCAGTTCATATAAACCATGAGAATAGGTGTGTGATATAGTTTCTGTCAAATCTGGAGCTTAGAAGTAAAGTATCCTCCAGAAGTTGCTGGTCAATTTCTCTAGGAATGATGTTAGCAGTTTGCTGTGGGTGTGTATGATGCTAATGTACAAGGGCTTTGTATTCTACTCCCATCCTACCAGTTGCATGTGGAGTGTCATCTGTGAGAATTAGAACTTTTGACCCTGTCTCCACCTTCTACCCCAACCCCTACACTCATATGGGCAGTGGAAGACCAAGAAAACAGAGCCTCAGGGAATTTTGTTCCACTATCCCTCTCAACCAGTGGTTCTTAGGAGTTGAGCCAGACCTAGGAATGGGCATCTTTGAAGGTTCACATATTCCAGGAAGTAGAGGAAATTGCATCCTGAAGTGGTCAGGTTAAAGTTAAATAGACTGAAGCTAGGCTACAAGATCCAGATAGGGCTAGATGAACAGAAGGGATCAAATTATGAAGATAGATTACAGAATGAGAAAAAGCAACACATGAGAAGAGTAGAACCAAGTAGAAGAAAGGAAGTCTGGAGGAAACCTTTAATCCAGTATCCAAGTGTTCACAGAGATCATTTATCTAATGTCCATGACTACTGATGCAGGTATGCTGAAATCCAATAAAAGAGCCAAAACAAAACTGCACAGCTCCATTATTGTTAGTATTAACTCTTTAATTCTACATCCTTATCAACTTGCAAATTTATCCATCCCTCTCTCCTTTGCAGTTGTTTCCTAAGTCAGAGATTCTATCTCTTAATACTTCTCAATCTATTTCTATAATGACCAGAGTGATCTAAAACTCATTTAACTTAAGCACCTTCAATGCCTTTCTATTCCCTACAGAATTACTGAGAGTATATAAAACTATTTATGATCTTGCCCCATGCTATTTCTCTACTCTCGTCTCTCTCTTGACCCAATGACTTATTGGTATTTCCTGGAACGTGCCATTCTATTACATTCCTACATGACTTAGTTTTTCCAGATATTATCTGCAGTGTTCTACACTTATCAGTCTGGCAAATTCCTGCTAGTATTCTATGACTTTCTGCCTCTCTGAAATCTTCTCTGAGTCTCTGAAATCTTTCTATCGAGACAGAGTTGAAACCACTTTCTTCACAGACTTCCCCTATTGTAGTACCTACTGCAGGGAATCATAGTGATTTGAGAATCCATTTCTAAAAAGCATGGACCATGCTTAATTTCAGTGCTTTCAGAGCTTGGCACCAGGCCTGACACATGATAGGGTCTTAAATTATCACTTTTTAAAAATGATTTTATTTGAGACAGAGAGTGAGAGAGCACAAGAGCAGGGGTGAAGGAGAGGGACAAATAGAATCCCCTGGGGACAGGGAGCCCAGTGTGGGGCTCAATCCCAGTACCCTAGGAGCATGACCGTGCTGGTCATGGGCAGATACTTAACTGACTGAGCCACTGAGGTGACCCTTAAATTATCTTTGAATAGAGAAGCAAAATGCTTTGTTTAAAAGTGGGAGGAACTTGTCAGCAAGTTGTTGATAAACTTTTGGGTCCAAGATTCAATGTCTAAAATATGTGATATTCATTCCTTCATTAATTCAACAAGTGTTTCTAGAGCCAGGCATGGGAATAAAATGATGAATAAAAAGAGATATTTCTTTACTGCTCTTAGGGAGTTGAAGATTTATTGGGGAAAACTGTTACTACACTTGCTTGAATTATTAAATAAAATAGAACATATTCGGTGTTTGGCCCAGGATGTCAGCCTGAGATTTTCCCTAACACCAGGCTTTCTACAGTATGAGATCAAAGCTTTTGCCTGTTGGGCTACTTTATGTATGTTGCAAGTTTGTGTTTAGTTCTTTAGCACAGAAAAAAACATTTTGGTTGATGAATACTACAAAGTAAGAAACAAACATGTAAACAGTGGAATATCTTGTTTTAATCCAAGCAAAACTTTGTGTTTAGAAATCTGTAGAGGTTGAGATACACAAGTGACTTTATAGTTTACCAAATGCTTTTGCGTTTACTGTGGTTTTTGGTTTTGCTTAAAGGAAAACCAAAGAATAGGGAGGCATTTAAGAATCAACAAAACAAGATCACCTTCTTAGATTGGAGGGACAACCTTTAGGTGGTGGTGACATGTTATAATATATCCCAAGAAAATAAAGTTCCTATACCCCTGCTGAAAATTAAAAAGACACAGACTTCTATTTCAGGCAATGTGACTGGAGGAGTGAAAGTAGCTGCTGGGTCTGGCATTTTGAAATTGGAAAAGGAATCCCTTCCCTATGCACCCCTCCCCAAATCCCCTGAGGGCTCAAGTTGTATTTCCTTCTCAGTTGGGGTCAGTTTTAAAAGAGGACAGACTTGGGATTCAAAGACACCAGTGATGTATAAAATCAGTTAAGCACCCTCAGAGGCATAAGGGCCAGCATTACAGGAAATGAGCATTCTGTTTTAAATGTTGCATTGTTGCTTAAGACAGGGGTTTATCTTTCTTGAATTTGGCTATGCTATTTTCCTTCTAGCCCCTCAACTGGAGGTAGTAACAAACTAGGAATTGCTGCAGAACAGAGAACCATTTTTTTTTTTTTTAAGGTGGCATGCTGTTGTGGTAGACACATGCTGCTTCAACAGTTAAACTTCCATACATAAAAAGATTAAGAAGCACAAGGCAAAATAAAGTTGCAGTTTCAGCTTGAGTCCAAAGTAACAATCCCCTAAATTGATGCTAAAGTTACTTTGCTTAATTAAGAGCTTAAAAAAAATCAAGTTTTAAAAGCTAAAATATTATGCAAAAACTAATCTACTAATATTTTTCCTTTCTGAGGGTCTCAGAGGAAAGGAGTGTTCTTGATCATCCTTTTTAAAGTAAAAATTGTAGGCCAGGTAGAGCTTCAAGATTTATTTTGAGATTTAGGGCAGGAAGGAAATGAGGAGGGGATAAAATTACAGATTATTTCATACCTTTTTCCAGTTTTAAAAAGAAAGCTACTTTGACATTATAAATAGAGTAGTTTTTCTGAAAAAGAGTGGGGGTGGGCCCAAAATCTCTCTGAAGCCATTGTCCTGTCCATTTAAATGCAACTCCAGAAGGCTAGTACAGCAATACATTTCATCTACTAACTTTAGTGTAAAATAACTGGTACAGAATGTTGGGGTCTCTCTCTCAACAACAGCAAATACATATATACAAATGGGAATTATTGTTCTCAAAACTGGCCTCTGTCCATTTCCTGAATTAACTTTAACATTGTGGTTTAGTTGTTTTTGATAGGCAGAGTCGCAATTGTGATGAGGAAAAGGAGTTCTTGCACTAGTTAGGTGGCCAGGCAAGGTAACCAAGGGGTTCATTCTGGCTCCAGAAAGGGCAGAAGGTCATGCCCACTGACTGCAACCAGATCATCTCTACTCCTCAGAACTGGATCGACTCCACTCCACTGAACTGGATCATTCCCACTCCTGGAAAGTGGAAGTGGATCGTCCCTACTCCCTGAAGCTAGGAGCGAATCATCTCCACTCCCAGCTGAAGAAGGAAGGCAGTTACTGCTAAACTCTCTGTCACCCGCAACTCTGGACTTGATTGCCCCCATCAGACCTTCAAAAGATCTGAATGTGGTTGACTTCTTCATGTCTCCAAGCTTCCTGCGAATGGCAGAACCCATGGTGGACAGGGCAGCTGATGTCTTTTGTTTCATGTAAACACTGGAGACTTGAACATCAGGCCAGCCTTTGGACAGATTCTGCCTTAGCCCCACCAAGGCTATGAGGCCCAGCTTCCTCTTGAGCTCCATGCAACATCTTTCTTTGGCTGCCAGAGCGTGGCGTAGCGTTATAACTTCCTCTTCCACTTTAGTGAGCTCGGATTTGAGCTCCTTTCATTCAGCCTCTCTGAGATCCTCTGGTTCAGCAGTCAGGTGGGATTCATGTGTGTTTGCTTAGGTCACTGTCATGGTACCTGGCATGGAATGGGAAAGATCTTCATGAAGAGAGTCCAGGTCCAGTTCTTGGTACAGAGAGTCGTACATGTAGCCAGCAGAGAAATAATATTGGCCAACAGGGGTGAAATCTAAACCTGTGGGGTCCAACTCTTGGCTGGTGGTGTGGGGCTCTGGGAATGATGGATCCATATCTTAGGGGGTGGAACAGCCTCCTTAGCGGGTAGTTGGTTGTTCTGACGTTGCTCTGACATGAGAAATGGATGCCTCCGCTCAACGGGTCCACTTCCAGGTGAGGATAGGGAGTAGGTGGGTGGGGGCAGGGCCTTTCCCTGCTGGCTTGGTGGTGAGGAGGCGGGATTTCCGAACCAAAGGCAGCGGCAGAAGGACCCCACCCCTCCCAGAGGAACTTACTTGCAAACCTTGGATATAGGGGCGTGCCAGGCCGGATGGAGACATCCAATCAGTGAGGCATGCATATATTTACTGTGGTGAATTGAAATTCAGTTGGTCACTCATATTGCCGATGGAGAATGACTGTGCAGTTTTCCCTGTGTGTTGCAATCTCTTTGGCCACCGGTGTGTGGGCCGGGCTCAACTACCTCTATAAAGGTTAGTCTGTGAGGCTGGGTTGGGGGGAGTAGTAGCAGTAGTCGTTGGGGTAGTCGTTGGGTGATAGTCATTGGGAGTGGCCTTGCCACCGCCAGTGGCGTCGTTGGGGGCGTAGTTGTTAGTGTAGCCCTCGGGGAGCAGCCTTGTCCTGGGAAGCAGCCTCATCAGAGGAGGAGAGTCTGTCCTCGTCGTCGTCGCCTCTTTGTAAGAGACGGCCCCTACTGGTTGGTTTGATTTTTGATGCTTGGCACGAAATAAAGCTTTGCTTGATGTTCGCTTTGCATCAGTCTTGTTCCTTTGATCACAGACCCTAACACTTATTACATCATATGCCCTCCTTATATTCTTCACCCTCTTACCTCATCCCCTTATCCCTCTTCCTTCCAGCCACCCTCAGTTTGTTTACTATGAATAAGAGACTCTTATGGTTTGTCTTCTCCTCTAATTTTGTCTTATTTTATTTTTCCTCTCTTGCCCCATGATCCTCCCTTTTGTTTCTCAAATTCCACATATCAGTTTCTCTGATTGACTTATTTCCCTTAGCATAATCTCCACTAGTTCCAACCATCTTGTTGCAGATGGCAAGATTTCATTTTTTTTTTGGTGGTACTACTCAGCCACTAAAAAAATGAAATCTTGCCATTTGCATTGGGGTGGAGAATGAGCCCAGATGTCCATCGACAGATAAATAGATAAAGAAGATGCAGTATCTGTTGATGGGACATCTGGACTCTTTCCATAGTTTGGCTATTGTGGGTATTGCTGATATGAACATTGGGATGCAGGCACCCATTCAGATCACTACATTTGTATCTTTGGGGTAAATCCTTAGTAATGCAATTTCTGTGTCATAGGATAGCTCTATTTGTAACCTTTTTTTTTATTGTGTTATGTTAGTCACCATAAAATACATCATTTCTTTTTGATGCAGCATTCCAAGATATTTGTAACTTTTTGAGGAATCTCCATACTGTTTTCCAGAGTCATTGAATCAGCTTGCATTCCCACCAGCAGTGTAGTGGGTTCCCCTTTCTCTACCTTCTCACCAACATCTGTTTTTTCCTGTCTTGTTAATTTTAACCATTCTGACTGGTGTGAGGTGGTATCTCATTATGGTTTTGATTTGTATTTCCCTGATGACAACTGATGTGGAGCATTTTTTCATATGCCTGTCGGCCATTTGTACATTGTCTTTGAAGAAATATCTGTTTATTTCTTTTGCCCATTTCTTGATTGGTTAATTTGTTTTTTGGTGTTGAGTTTGATAAATTCTTTATAGACTTTGGATGCTAGCCCTTTACCTTATAAGACATTTGCAAATATCTTCCATTCTGTTGGTTGTCTTTTGGTTTTGTTGACTGTTTTCTTCATTGTGTAAAAACTTTTTATTTTGATGATGTCCCTATAGGGACCTTGTCTTTGGAGATGTGACAAGAAGTTGCTGCAGCTGAGGTCATAGAAGTTGCTGCCTGTGTTTTCCTCTAGGGTGCTGATGGATTCTTGTCTCACATTTCTGTCTTTCATCCATTTTGAATCTATTTGTGTTTGTGGTGTAAGAAAATGGTCTGGTTTCATTCTTCTGCATGTGGCTGTTCAGTTTTCTGACACCGTTTTTTGAAGATACTCTTTTTTTTTTCCCCCATTGGATATTCTTTCCTGCTTTGTCAAAGATTAATTGACCATAGAGTTGAGGATTCATTGATCTATGTGTCTGTTTTTGAGCCAGTAGCATACTCTCTTGATGATTACAGCTTTGTAATAGAGCTTGAAGTCCACGATTAGGATGCCACACTTTGGTTTTCTTTTTCAACATTCTTTTGTATATTCAGGGTCTTTTCTTGTTCCATACAAATTTTAGGATTGTTTGTTCCAGCTTGGTGAAAAATGTCGATGGTGTTTTGATAGAGATTGCACTGAATGTGTACCCAGATTGCTCTGAGTAGTATAGATATTTTAACAATATTTGTTCTCCCAATCCATGAACATGGAATGTTTTTCCATCTTTTTGTGTTTTCCTCAGTTTCTCAAATGTTCTATAGTCTTTAGAGTGCAGAGCCTTTGCCTCTTTGGTTAGGTTTATTGTTAGGTACCTTATGGGTTTTGGTGCAGTTGTAAATGGGATCAATTCCTTAATTTCTCTTTCTTCTATCTCATTGTTAGTGTAAAGAAATGCAACTGATTTCTGTGCATTGATTTTATATCCCACATTTTTGCTGAATTCCTGTATCAGTTCTAGCAATTTTTGGTGGAGTCTTTTGGGTTTTCAACACAGGGTATCATGTCTTCTGTGAAGAGTGAGAGTTTGACTTCTTCTTTGCCACTTCAAGCAAAGACTATTGTACCATGAGAAATTAGGAGAGAAGGAATAAGACATAGGCAAATTGACGATATATGGGTTTTTCAATATTGTTGTTGCATTTTTTTCCCAAGCAACCACTTATGTTTCTGAATGTATGTCTGCCCACATACATGGTTATTAGATGTGGAAGATGGTCTGCAAAGTAAAATAGTAGTTGGATAGTGTCTTTCAGGATATAAAACCACCATATCCCTTATTTCGATTCAGAGCTTGTAATGCATACAATGGAAAAATCAGGACTTCAGTCCAGTGAGGGGAGGTGGTCACATATCACTTAGACCATTGTTAGGCTGCCCATGCCCAAGGAATAGCTTGAGCAAGTTTTAGATTCTAGTGATTTTGTTGGAGATTCTGGTAGTTATTGCAAGCATGATCTTGTGGGACATGATGTGATCCTTAGCAAATTTTGGCAATTTGCCATATGCATGCCCTATGTAGTTACAACGAAACATCTAACTAGGCATCCAAACTAACTTTAAGCCTCCCTTCGGGTTTACATTAAATAACCTTTTCACATAACTCAATAGTGTTTATTATGTCTTGCTCTGAAGTGTGTGCTTCCCTAGATTAAAAAACGAGGATTTTTCTTGTTGGAAACATGAAAACTGTTGAGGGTTTGGCTATGGGTATAAAGGCCTGAAAAGGGCAACAAGGACTGCCTAAAAAATATTTTGTTCCACAGGGTGGACTTTTCTCTATTGCCTGTGGAAATACTAGTGGTTTCAGGAATGGTCTCTCTGAACCAGAACTCTTTCAAAACTGAGGATGAAAGTTAAAGAACACCTTGAATTAAGCTAAATAACAGGGAGCACACATTGTCCATTCAAAGTCAATTATCATATGGTTTCATTTATTTGTGGAGCAAAGGAATAACATGGAGGACATCAGAAGAAAGAAAGGAAAAGTGAATTGGGGTAAATTGGAGGGGGAGATGAAGCATGAGAAACTGTGGACTCTGAGAAACAAACTGAGGAATTTGGAGGGGAGGAAGGTGTGGGGTTGGGTAAGCCTGGTGGTGGATATTAAGGAAGGCACGTATTTCATGGAGTACAGGGTGTGGTGCATAAACAATGAATCTTGGAACACTGAAAAAAATAAAGTAAAATTAAGATGTTAAAAAAAAAATTCCAAATGACCAGATTTGAATTTGCATTTGATTATTCTTCTCTGAAATATTTCAGCTACCAGTCTCACTTCCTATTTTGTTTCTATGCTTCCATACCCTTAAATTCAAGGAATGAAATCCCTTGTTAAACTTTGATTCTTGTAAGTAGTGTAAAGATCCAAATCAGGGGCACCTGGGTGGCTCAGTGGGTTAAAGCCTCTGCCTTTGGCTCAGGTCATGATCCCAGGGTCCTGAGATCAAGCCCCACATCGGGGTCTCTGCTCAGCAGGGAGCCTGCTCCCCGGCCTCCCCCCCCCCCCGCCTCTCTGCCTACTTATGATTTCTGTCTGTCAAATAAATAAAATATTTTAAAAAAAGATCCAAATCAAAACATGGCTTCTGGAAGAGTGCCTCCTAGCTAGCAGTGTTCTGACCTCCTGAGCAGACTTACCTGTACAAATAAGTCACACAATAGAACAATCCATTTCATTAGGTTTATGCATAGCCATGTACAAAACAGCACTTATATTTTGAATACATAGAACTTTCAAATGAAATTTCATTTAATTTATAATGATTCTAGTCAATTGTTTGAATAAACTATCCTATTAAGTTGCGAAATACCAAACTATTGGTTCATGGTTTTACAATCTTACATCTCTAGATTAGACAGTGAAATTTCTATCACATAGAAAGGCCCACAAAGTTGTTAATCTGAAACTGAAATCTTTTTGATGGTACTTAGGTACCAAACAGCCAAAATATTTGATTCAGTAACCTATGAAGAAAGAACTTGAGGATTGTTTTTAATCCTACAACAGTTTGCTATCTTTTGTTTCCAAGGAAGAAATTATTTACCCATTTTAGTAAACAATGAATGTTAATTATTTTTCTAGTAAGAGTGATGAATTTATATACTGATCCTTCATAGACATAAAGGTAAATGGTACAACAAAAATGATGTTTTTTTTCTCCTCCTAATGTTTAGAAGCTTGTATGTTTTGTTTTATAAATAAATTATTGAAACTAGTATGTAAAAGCAAAGCTGTAACCTTCACCAGTTCTGGATTGTTTAGGATAAAAGAAGTAAGGCTGTAGGATTGGATACTTGAGTTGAAAAATGATTAAGGACTAGTACCAATGCAAGCAGGTTTAACCATTTGACTTCTTTTGTTATAAAAGATCAATATAGAGCTTCTCTTTTTTGCCTCTTTTCTTTTTCTCCTTCCTTCCTTCCTACCTTCCTTCTTTCCTTTCTCCCTTCCTTCCTTCCTTATTTAAATTCAATTGGCCAACATATAGTACATCATTAGTTTCATATGTAGAGTTCAGTAATTCATCAGTTTCATAAAACATCCAGTGTTCATCACATCATGTACCCTCCTTAATGCCCATCACCCAGTTACCCCTTCCCCTCCCCAGCAACTCTCAGTTTGGTTCCTATGATTAAGAGTTTCTCATGGTTTGTGTCCCTCTCTGATTTCTTCACATTCAGTTTTCCCTCCCTTCCCTTATGGTCCTCAGCACTCTTTGTTATAGTCCACATATGAGTGAAACAATATGATAATCATCTTTCTCTGATAATGGACAGTCAATGGATATCTTGGCTCTTTCCACAGTTTGGCTATTGTGGACATTGCTGCTATAAACATTGGGACATTGACGACCCTTTGTTTCACTACATCTGTATCTTTGGGGAAAATACCCAGTAGTGCAATTGCTGGGTAATAGGATAGCTCTATTTTTAAGTTCTTGAGGAATCTCCATCCTGTTTTCTAGAGTGGCTGAACCAGCTTGCATTCCCACCAACAGTTTAGAGGGTTCCCCTTTTTCTACAACCTCACCATTTGTTAACTTAGCCATGCTAACTGGTGTAATTGTGGTTTTGACTTGTATTTCCCTGATGAAAAGTGAGGTGGAGCATTTTTTCATGTGTCTGGTAGCCATTTGTGTGTCTTCTTTGGAGAGGTGTCTCTTCATGTCTTCTTCCCATTTCTTGACTGGATTGTTTGTTTTTTGTTTTTTGTTTTTGTTGTTGTTGTTGTTGTTGTTGGGTTTTTTGGGGATTTTTTGTTTCTGGTTCCTGTTTGTTTGTTTGTTTTTGTCGTTGAGTTTGAGAAGTTCTTTATAGATCTTGGGTACTAGCCCTTTATTTGATATTTCATTTGCAAATATCTTCTCCTATTCTATAGATTGCGTTTTAGTTTGGTTGACTCTTTTCTTTGATGTGCAGAGCTTTTCATGTTGATCAAGTCCCAGTAGTTCATTTTTGCTTTTGTTTCCTTTGTCTTTAGAGATGCGTCCTATAAGAAGTTGCTGCAGCTGAGGTCAAAGAGATTGCTGCCTGTGTTCTCCTCTAAGATTTTGATTGACCCTTCTTTCACATTTAGGTCTTTCATCCATTTTGAATTTATCTTTGTGTATGGTTTAAGAGAATGGTCCAGTTTTATTCTTCTGCATGTGGCTGCTTCCTGATTACATCAGCTTGTAAAATAATCCATGTCGGTGGTTCAGATTGTTTCTGAAGAACTGACAATTCACCCTGCAGTCCAGTCAACTGCACTCCAGATTTAACCATTGTGAGTTCTCTAGGGCTTTATTTCTAATACTATAGAACTACTACTATGAACATTTTATTTATTTTAGCTACCAAAAAAATGTTTAAATATTTAATTAAGCCTGAAAATAAGGAAAGTAGTTGAAACCCTAAGCCAACCAGAATGTTTCAAGAGTAGGGGAGAAAATTGGTACTTGGCCTTTCTTGTGGAAATCCAGAATATTAGGCTTGATTTCAGCTTGCAAGTTATTTTCACTACTATCTCATATCACCCAGCTCCATCAATAATATATTCAGTGTGTCACCGACCCCAGAGGTATTCTCCAGTATGAATTGGAATATTTGCTGCAGACAGCTGCAAATGTTATTGTTAGCAATACCTGTATTTCAGTAGTTAACTTGATGCTCATTTTGGATGACATTTCTCTTCTGGAGCCCTTCTACATGAACTAATAAGCCTTAAAAATACTTAGCTATTTTATAAAATAGGATTTTCCATTCTAAAGCCCAAACATATAGTCAGGATATTAACTTGGGGCTTATTACTGTTATTCACTGTCTTTGGTGGTGTATATAGCTGTGGCAGGAGTCCCAAGAGGAATGAAATTAAAATTTAGTATCTGTTCTCCTTCCCACAACTGTCTATTTTCATAAGTTGATATTGTATGGGTGAACAGACTTGTTAAGAGTTTTGTTATACAGATCCTTAGAGTTAAAAGAAGAGAAAAGACAGGGAGATGGAGAGATGGAGACAAGGGAAAGGAAACTGATCAAAAGATGTAGAAATTTCCCTAGATTAAAATCGAAGATTCTGGAGTGAAGGCAAGATGGCAGAGGAATAGCAAACTGAAATGACATCAGATCCCAGGAGTTCAGCTAGATAGTTATCAAACCAATCTGAACACCAAAAACTCAACAAGAGATAGAAGAGAAGAAGAGCATCAACTGTAGGAACAGAAAATCGAC
>NW_022632276.1:2676-13640 GCF_010015895.1 Lontra canadensis | reverse complement strand
ACATTAACTGAGATATAAATAAAATCTTAAAAATAAATAGATAAATAAATATTGCTCTTAGCCTATGTAACAGATTGTTCCCATGTTTGGTTTTCTCCCCCTACATGACTTTTTAGTTCCGTATGTTTCCATCTTCTTATGTCGAGCCTTCAGCACTTTTGTGTTCATTCAGAGTTCAAGTAAAAAATTTTAACATTGGTTATTATGAAACTAGCAATTAATTGTGATATTTAATAGAAATCAATAAGACAAAACTGCTTGTAGGTTTGAGAACACATTGATACATTAAATTAATGAACAGTATATTATGGAAATACAAAGTATAACAAAACTCAAGGAAGTACATGATTCATCGATGACTTCCAGCTTCCTGAAATGTATACGTGACCCTCTGCAAATAACAAAACTCTCCCTTATTTATTATTTCCAAATGTAAAAAAGATATCATCATTTATTAACCTTGCACTTAACATGTACTCCATAATTTCCAGCTCCTGTGGATTCAACAGCAAATTAACAAATCAGATCCCAGCCCTTTCCCTTTTGAAGCTTTGAATTTGTGGTCCCCACCTGAGGATGGCAACTCCTCTGGTTATCATTCATCTGCCTCCTCTTCATTCAGTTCTTAGTAAAATATATCTCTTTAGGCCCTCTGTGATCATCCTGCTGAATGGTCTACTACTCTATCCCCATCATCTTCTTTTTTTTTTTTTTTTAATTTCTTTTCAGCGTAACAGAATTCATTGTTTATGCACCACACCCAGTGCTCCATGCAATACATGCCCTCCATAATACCCATCATCTTCTATCACAAAACTGGCTGGTTTGCTTAATTAGTTTTTGAAATTAATTTATTCATATTTTTTGGTTCTTTTTTCATACTTTTCTACCACAGTACAATGAAAATCGCATAGAGTTTGGCTGCACCTCCAGCAAAGTGACCAATACATTCTACATAGACTTGTCAATGACTGTTACTTGAATTAATTAACTAATTCATCAGTGAGAAGAAATCAGAGAGGGAGAAAAACCATGAGAGACCCTGGAGTCCAGAAAACAAACCGAGGGTTACAGAAGAGAGGGGCATGGGAGGATGGGGTAATCGGATCATGGGCGTCAAGGAGGGCACATGTTGTGATGAGCACTGGGTATTAAACAAAACTAATGAATCCTTGAACACTACATCAAAAACCAATGATGTACTCTGTGGACAATCCATTAGTCTCCTCCAACTCTTCTGAGGTTGTTTCTGCTCTCCCATAGGCTCTTTATTCATTTTCTCAAAGAATGTGATGACAGTTTTGTGTGGGTCGGAGATTGTCTAGCAGGAGGTAATTATGGGATTACTGAAAAAGTAAGGAGTAAGGTATGGCCCTTTTTTCACTCCATTGATATTTTGTCCCATTTTCTTCTCCCACCCATAGCATAAGGGGTGGAATCAACTATTCCCAAAGATCTTGCATATGCGCTAAAGTATTGCAAATCGAATTTAAAAATGGGAAATGGTAGTTTAAAGTCCACTCACAATCTCTAGTATATCCCTAGAATAATTAATGGGTTTAAATTAATTCAAACTACTATTACCATAATAAATTTACAATGTTTTAATAAAATTCAGGAGATGCGTATTTGCATTTTTATTGTGTTATTTGCAAATTTATGTACCTTAGTGAAATGTCATCCAAAAAAAGAATAAAAATAGGCTAATTGCAACTTTACATGGCCACTTTCAGTCCTTGAATTTTTTATACTTCCCTAATATCTTCTATAGTTGTCTACTTTCTTTATGCTTCCATGATCATGGCTAATGCATGTCACATAGCTGTTGGGACTGGAGAGTCCTGAAAACTGCCCACATCATTGAATTAAGAGTATCTTTGCAAAGACAGTTAAACATCAGAGACTTTTTCTCAGGCAGGGTCAAGTTAAGGTCTTCCACAGTGTTTTTGTAAATTTAACTGCTCTTGGCATTCCAGTGTCACCTAACTTTAAATATGGCAAGGCATACAAGCTATTTCCTGTGCATATTTTATACAGTTTTGTTTTTTTTTTTTTTTACCAAAACCTTCTTTATAAATATGTTTATATTTTGGTGTGTTAATTTTTGGGAGCTAGCTTTGTTTCTATTGATGAATTATTTACATAATGGTTTTCTTATCTCTAAAGTGAGTAGGTTGCACAAGATCACCATGATGTTCCAACCTCCTGCAGAGCTCTGGCTGCTAAAATGTGACTACCCTCATGCTATTTCCTTGCTCAAGAAGCTGTGCTGGCTCCCTAGTACCTGTGGCTATGAGATCAGATTCCTCTGTTAGAATTTGTAGGCTCTCTACCTTCTAGGGTAGCTCTCCCTCATATTGACTCTTGGTTTTCTTGATACACGAACACACTGCTCCTCACAGAGGTTGTCTAGGATTTAGGTGCTGGTGCCAGAATATTTTTAATCTCCGCATTCCTTACTTCACTGAAATGTGTTTTTTTTTTTTTTTTAGTAGAATACATGAAATAGTGTATTTAGTGATATAGTACAAACTTAGTGATACAGTACAAAGACTGAAGGGTCAAATTGAGATTATTCTTTTTATGTGGACATAATACAAAAGCTAATCAAAAAACTGTTGCTTCATGCTGAAGTATAATGGCTATTAAGAAGAAAATTTTGTTGAAATATTTGACTTACAGAGTAAAATCTCATCATTTATGCAATATAAGAATCTAGTTTGGTCTCTCAACATTTTAAAGTTGTAAAGTAAGCACCCACTTTAGTTATTTGGTATTTCTGGCATTTCTAGTTATCTTAATACTTCCATGAAAGAAAGGAATGATTTTTTTAAATTTTTCTATTTAAAAAAAAATTTAAGATTGTATTTATTTATTTGAGAGAGAAAGAGAGGGAGCACAAGGAAGCAGAGCGGCAGGCAGACAGAGAGAGAGAGAAGCAGGCTCCCCACTGAGATGGGAGCCCGATGTGGGGACTGATCCCAGGACACTGGAATCATGACCTGAGCAGAAAGCAGCTGCTTAACCAACTGAGCCACCCAGGCGCCCCTGGAATGAGGCTTTTAAAGGCAAAAACAAAAGTGAGATTCATGAGATAAGAGAACTCCTACAGAATGTTATGTGATCCAGAATTCAGTAACAATTATTCAGTAGGTAGGTAGTAAACAATAATTCACCCGAGTAAAGTTGTCAACAAGGGCCTCATAAATTTGGTAGAATGATTTAAAGTCCTTTTCCATCAAAAGAACACTTACAGGGACGCCTGGGTGGCTCAGTTGGTTGGACGACTGCCTTCGGCTCAAGTCATGATCCTGGAGTCCTGGGATCGAGTTCCGCATCGGGCTCCCGGCTGTGCGGGGAGTCTGCTTCTCTCTCTGACCTTCTCCTCACTCATGCTCTCTCTCACTGTCTCTCTCTCAAATAAATAAATAAAATCTTTAAAAAAAAAAAAAAAGAACACTTACAGATATTAATGAAATCCAAGATCAACTTCTTTCGTCATAAGTAAAGCTTAGCAATAACTCTCAGGATAAACTGTTGGCGCTGGCTACTGAAGAAGAATTAAAGATGAATCTTGAAAATATAACATCACGTTCTTTATCCTAAATAAAAAATTAAGAATGAGTATCTTGAGCTTACTGAAATTGCTTTAAAATCACTTCTTTCACTGCTATCAAAATATCATTTTGAGACTGATTCCTCTATGATAAGTTTTAAGAAACTGAAATAGTTCAGGTATGTTACTCCCTGTGAATACTGTTGTGGCCAATAGAGGCTATATTAGATTAGTTAAGCAAGGAACAAGTTCATCTTTACATTACAACTTTATATTTTGATGTGTAAGGTTTCTCTTCACATTGTGAAGTAGGCATTCCATGTGGAGAATCACTATTTTACTCATAACTTCTTTAATTTCTCCTATGGAACTACAAAAATTTCAAGTGTAATAGCGGTTCTTTATATGATCGCCGTGATGCAAACTTTCAATGAACAGTATGCGCAGTTTTTAAAACTTTCTTGTAATGCTTGTTCTGATTATATTTGTTAAATGTCATATATTTTCAGTTGAATCTAATAGTAAAAATTGGGTTGTATTTTGTCTGTTTTTAATTCAATTTCACTTTCCTAGTAATTTATTTTATTGGATTTTACAGAAGTGTAGTTTTTGTAACAAACCAGAAATATTTATAACTGGACTTTTGGGGGCACCTGGGTGGCTCAGTGGGTTAAAGCCTTTGCCTTCAGCTCAGGTCATGATCTCAGGGTCCTGGGATAAAGCCTCGCATCGGGCTCTCTGCTCAGTGGGCAGCCTGCTCCCCCCTTTTTCTGCCTGCCTCTCTGCCTACTTGTGATCTCTCTCTCTCTGTCAAATAAATAAAATCTTTTTAAAAAATGGACTTTTTGCTCTAGTTAATTGAGACACAGTGCCCTCTACTTCCTGAGTGTCTATACTTCCCGAATGATACAGTGATAAGGACGTATTAAATGTTCAGCAAATACCTGTGGATATAGAGATTTTTACCAATTAATTAGATCACACTTTCTGAAGGGAATAATTTCTCTGAGTGGATCGCTGTACCTCTAGGGGGGCTTCTTTGCATCTGTCCGTTTCCAGGGGTAGAAATAATTAGAGTACAGAACATGAACTGAATTGTGTATAATTATTCATACATTTTGAAATGTGAATGAGGTTGATGTCACAGAAAACTGCATGGAATTTAGTACTCCTCTAAATAAAGCAAGCACACCTTCTCTGTTCTATGAACTGTGTCTATCATCATGCAGATAAAACAATAACTTAGAATGCCTAAAAACCATCAGGGTGTTACGTGACCAGGAAAAAAAATTCTTAAAAGAATAAAAAAAGCAAACACCCCACTGCCTTTTGTTTGGGAAGTTTTGATGTTAGGAAACCAGCCAGGCTGAGATTCTGTTTGACTAAACAAAAGAATACTATGGAAGTCAAAAATTAAACATTATATCAAGACTTTGGCATTTCATTATTAGTCTCATACAGGATACAAAGTAAGTGTATCCCTACATGGAGGTCCATGGGAAAGTGCCAAAAACAAACTGAAGCAGTTTGATGGTCCTTGATCTCCTCTTTAAGACCTATACCTCCAGGTATTTGGAAGTTCAAGAAAACATTTACTGTAGTAAGTAACTATAATTCTTTTAAATAAACTTTTAATCAAGATCAGCTTTTACCTTTAAAATAAACCTTTAATCAAAGTCTTAGTTTCTTCTCCACCTGTGGGTTCTATCTGGAATCCTAGGAAGGACAATGGAGTATGCTCATTTTCTCCCTGAGTGCACAAGCTGAGTGCCATTGTTATTCTATGGAATTCTTACCTTGCTTTTCCTGTTGTGTGAACCAAGAATATATTTTTTTCTCTGAATGATGTAAAATGTGATTGGCTGTTACAGTGATTGTCACTTGTGTATGTGCATTATTGGATTACACAATGGCTTTCAATAACTCATCAATAAAGTTCATAAGGGAATGGAATTCTCTCTCCTATTTTTTCAATGGGGGTAATAGTATGAACCATTATAGTCAAATGCTATTTCTGTAGTGTAACTAATTGAACTTGCTAATATTACCTATTACCGTGTCAAAGTTAACATAAAAGAGAAACATTAGCATGTTATGACAATTTAGATACAGGCGAGTATTTCTATAAGAAACCCCACAGAGTTGTAAGTGAGAGAACACAGCAGCCTCCCCTTTCTCAGCAAGTTGATCTTTTTTTAGACTATCTATATCCCATGGGTCCACCAGACTAAGAAGAAACTTTTAACAATATGTAGATAAACCTACATTTCTTGATCAGAAAATAATATAAATTTGCTGCCAGGATCAAATATAGACATACATTCCTATTTTGATCAAAAAACCTGATGCTGGGACACCTGGGTGGCTCAGTGGGTTGAAGCCTCTGCCTTGGGCTCAGGTCATGATCTCAGGGTCCTGGGACTGAGCCCAGCATGTGGGGGGGGGGTTGTCTCTGCTCAGCAGGGAGCCTGCTTCTCCCCGTTCCCTCTCTCTGCCTGCCTCTCTGCCTACTTGTGATCTCTGTCTGTCAAATAAATAAATAAAATCTTAAAAAAAAAAAAAACAAAACCCTGATTCTATTGCACTACAAGGTCTTTATCCCAAAGATAAAGATGTAGTGTAAAGAATGGGCACATGCACTGCAATGTTCATAGCAGCAACGTCCACAACTGTCAGACTGTGGAAGGAGCCTAGATGCCCTTCAACAGACCAATGGATAAAGCAGATGTGGTACATGTATACAATGGAATATTATTCAGCCATCAGAAAGGATGAATGCCCATCACTTGCATCAACATGAATGGAACTGGAGGGGATTTTGCTAAGCAAAGTCAAGCAGAGAACAATTAAATGGTTTCACTCACAAGTGGAACATAAGGAATAGTGTGGGGGGGCACTAGGAGAAAGGAAAAATGAAGGAGGAGAAATCAGAGAGGGAGAGGAACCATGAGGACTATGGACCCTGGGAAACAAACTAAGGGTTTCAGAGGGGAGGGGCTGGGGAAAGGGGTACCAGGGTGATGGGTATTAGGGAGGGCACATGTTGTGATGAGCACTGGGCATCAGAAGCAAATAATGAATCACTGAACAGTACATCAAAAACTAATGATGTACTGTAGAGGGGCAAACTGAACATTAAAAACAAAGACCAAAAAGCAAACCTGATGCTCTCTTGCAAACCATGGGTCTCTTGAGCAACTTTGGAGCACATTAAAATGTAGTTTATGATTTTCTTTGTTCAAATTATTGATGACCTGTCAAAATATGTAATATGTATTTCAGTATTAGAAGGAAATATCCAAAACAAAATCCAAAAAGAGGAGAAGACTAATTTTATGATGACATAGAAAAAACAATTGGTATACTTTTAATCAGTTCCTTCCTTGAACTAGATAATTTAAATTGCTCTTGTCTGGTGGACTAGAAGGAAGTGTTTGCTATAACAATTCCCCCAGTCCTTAGATTTGATTTCTGAGCACTTTTAGAAATTTTCTTTTTTCTTTTTCTTATTTCTGTTCTTAACAGGGAGGGAAGCTATGCCTTTCCCTATAGACAAATCACGGACAACAGCCTAGCCTGTGGCCCACTTTAGTCCTTACCCGTCTGAATTTAAATTGCTATCAGAGGGTGCCTGGGTGGCTCAGTCCTTAAGCGTCTCTTTTGGCTCAGGTCATGATCTCAGTGTCCTGGGATCAAGCCCAACATCATGCACCCTGCTTGGCAGGAAGCCTGCTTCTCCCTCTCCCACTCCTCCTGCTGTGTTCTTTCTCTCGCTCTGTCTCTCTCTGTCAAATAAATTTTTAAAAAACCTTTAAAAAATAAAATAAAATGCTATCACAAGATTTCTTCTAAATGACCAAAATTTAACAGGTCATTTTCTCTCCGGATTTCTATTTGCCACTTACTCTGTACTTTGATGTTGCAAAACCGGTTCAAATTTCCTCTTCTCTCTCTATGCCTAAAATAAAGTTTCTTCTGTCAGCACAATCAGTAAAATTGTCTTTCATCATAATTTTTAAGATAAATTGATCATTTATATTGGGCTTATTATTTTAATACTGAAGCAAATAACTTATTTGCTATTCACTGCTTAAGACTAGTTTTTAATGTTCATATGAGAATGTTCATGTAAAAGAGAGATAATATGTCATATATAGATAGATAGATATAGATATAGCTATATTTGGAGAAAAGGCAATGTCTACAGTCTACCAGCAGCAATACACTGGAAGAGACCAATCTCTAAATGTACTTCCATGTAATTGAGAGTTTTGAAGTTATAGTTCCAAGATCATGATGTAATTGGGAAGTATTCCATTGAAAGTAATGTGCCCATTTTAAGCAAATTTAGTTACATGGCCTATTGCTAAAATAATTATATTTACATTGCATGTGTAGCAAGATATAAAAGTATCTTAGACTTTAAAATACAAAAACTAAAAAGTTTGAGTTTAGTTTACGACATTTCCAATCAAAATTGAGGGGGTGTCCTGGGTGGCTCAGTGAATTGAGCTATGGACTCTGAATTTCAGCTCAGATCATGATCTTGGGGTCCTGGGATTGAGCCCCATGTCAGGTTCTGAGCTCAGCAGGGAGTCTTTTCCTAGCTCTCCCTCTTCTCCTTCCCCTGTGCATGTGCACTCTTCTCGCTCAGATAAAATAAATAATTAAAGTCTTTTTTTAAAAAAATGAAAAGTAGAAACAACATGACAATTGCAAATCAAATAAAGCTATTTAGAGGTTCTTATATTTTAATATTCCATCATTGTCTTTTATGACTGAATTTCAGTTCCTCTTTTCCTATTTTCCAACTGAACTATCTAAGCAGTGTGATGAGGTTGGTGTCTTTTTCCCCACTGACCATGATATTTGACTACTTTCTTTTTTAAAAATTCACATATAATCTATTATTTGTTGCAGGGGTACAGTTCTGTGATTCATCAGCCTTACACAATTCACAGTGCTCACCATAGCATATACCCTCCCCAATGTCTATCACCCTGTCACGACACCCCTCTCACCCTCCTCCACTCCAGCAACCATTGATTTTTTCCCGAGTTTAAGACCCGCTTATGGTTTGTCATCCTCTCTGGTTTCATCTTGTTTCATTTTTCCCTCCCTTCCCGTATGATTTTCTATATTGTTTTTCAAATTCCTGATTTCAGTGTGATCATATGATAACTGGCTATTTCTGATTGACTTATTTCACTTAGCGTAATACCCTCTAGTTCCATCCATGTCATTGCAAATTGCAAGATTTGGGGGGGGGGTTTGATGGCTGCATAATATTCCATCGTATATATGGACCACATTTTCCTTATCCATTCTTCTGTTGATGGACATCTAGGCTCCTTCCATAGTTTGGTTATGGTGGACATTGCTGCTATAAACATTGGGGCACGTGTGCCCCTTCAGATCACTACATTTGTATCGTTGCAATAAATACCCAGTAGTGCAGTGCTGGGTCATAGGGGAGCTCTACCTTCAACTTTTTGAGAAAACTCCTAATTGTTTTCCAGATTGGCTGCACCAGCTTGAATTCCCACCAACAGTGTGGGAGGGTTCCCCTTTCACCACATCCTCACCAACATCTGTCATTTCCTGACTTAATTTTAGCCATTCTGACTGGTGTGAGGTGGTATCTCACTGTGGTTTTGATTTGTATTTCCCTGATGCCCAGTGATATTGAGCACTTTTCCATGTGTCTGTTAACCATTAGGATGATTTCTTTGCAGAAATATCTGTTTACATCTTCCACCCATTTCTTGAGTGGATTATTTGTTCTTTGGGTTTTGAGTTTGATAAGTTCTTTATAGCTGTTGGCTAGTAGCCCTTTATCTGGTATGTCATTAGCAAATATCTTCTCCAATTCTGTTGGTTGTCTTTTCTCTCTGTTTTCTTTTTTTGTCCAAAAGCTACTTATTTTGATGAGGTTCCAACAGTTCATTTTTGCCTTTATTTCCCTGGCCTTTGGAGATGTGTCTAACAAGAAGTTGTTGGGGTAAAGGTCAAAGAGGTTGCTGCCTGGGTTATCCTCAAGGATTTTGATGGAATCCTGTCTTACATTGAGGTCTTTCATCCATTTTGAGTCTATTTTTGTGTATGGTGTAAGGAAATGCTCCAGTTTCATTCTTCTGCATGTGGTTGTCTGATTTTCCCAACACCATTTGTTGAAGAAACTGTCTTTTTCCCATCAGATATTCTTCCCTGATTTGTTAAAGATTAGTTGACCATAGAGCTGAGGGTCCATTTCTGAGCACTGTGTTCTGTGCCATTGACAAATATGTCTGTTTTTGTGACAGTACCATAATGTCTTGATTTTTTTTTAAATGCACAGATAATTTAATGGAATTTACTTGATTTTCCCCTCTCAGGGTCTGACTTCAGAAAATCTAATTACAAAGTCATCATCATATCCTAGATTTATTACAACTGACCTGCAGGCAAAAGGATCGAACTATTACATAAACACTTTGATTCCATGTCTATATCTTAAATAGAGGAGGGTTCAAACAAGAATACAGGATAAAATATTCCCAAGCTTCAAGAAGCAGGTCTGTTACTGAGTTCCATTTGTACAGACAAATAAGGCAATATCCCTGCACATTAGCTTGATAATTTTTATACATTTTTCTATGGTACAAGAGAAAAATAACCAGAGCTCACAATGTACAGTTCTTACACTATTTTCACAGTTTGGGAACACTATACACCCTTTTGTTTTAATAAAGATACACTGTAATAAACTCCTTGCCCTTAAGTTTATAGTATATAATAATCTATGATTAATACACTAAAATTGCCTTTTGATGTGGTCATCTACACAAGAGAATGGTCAGATGAAGCTCCTGGACAGTCAGAATTGCTTTTATCCCCACGTGTCCGATGGCAAAGTGACCCTACGCAGAGCCAGATGGGAAGTGGACAGCAGAGCAACAGATTTCCTCTTGAGTCCCGGGGAGCAACGGAGGACGATGGCTTGGTGTGGTCGAAGGAAGACACACAGCAACGCTTCCTTTCAGGGCGCGGGGGGGGGGGGGGTCGAAGGTTTAAGAGGCTGGGGTGGGGGAAAACTGGGGAAACTAGGGAAGTGGACCGAAGCGATAATTCATTTCTGAAACTCGGAGATTTATGGGGATGTCACGTGACACAGCACCGTCCTCCCTCGACTGTTTTACAGCATTTGGGGCGGTCGCCCTGGGAGCCCCCCCCCACCCCGCTCTGGCCACACCTGCTTCTGACCACACCGCCGCTGTTAGCCAAGGCTGCCCTCTCCCGTGTGCTTGAATTGCTCAGGGAGCTGCTTCACTGCCGCGTGGAGTCGCACGCTCGGGGCCAGCGAGGCCACCTTGACACCAGAGGGGGCCACCTGGCTAATGAGTTGGTGATGGAGCAGAACATCAGGGGG
>NW_022632276.1:0-2666 GCF_010015895.1 Lontra canadensis | reverse complement strand
TAAACATCCCTAGAAATTAAAAAGGGTTTTGCTACAGGATGGGGGAAAAAAGGCAAAATATTGGATTAAGCAAAAGTCACAGAGCGGCAACAGACCAGACGGGAAGGGAGGGGGATTCCGAAACCCGAAGATCTGGGCCAGTGAGAGCAGAAGGTGGAGGTTTGGTCTTGCGCTGCCCTACAAGCACTCTCTACCTATCAGTCAAGGCACATCGCTTCTAGCGGCTTCTCCCTGTGCGTGAGCTGTGACGGCGGAAGTCTCAGGCGTGGGGCCGAGGGGAACCCCGAGCTCTACAAGTCGTTCCGGGTCAGATGCTCGGCATGGAAACATCTGTACTCTTTGCCCTCAGGATGTTTTTCTTGTTTCAGTCCGGGTGGTTTGTGGCAGACGGAACATCAAGTTGGCAGCGCACCGAATTTGAGAACGAAGATTCTTAGGATCAGCACCTTCTCTGACAAAGTGGCTGACTCCTGAGTCTTCCCGACGAAGAGCAGAAGGGCCGGTAAAGGAGAAAAGAACACATTCTGTCCCGTCTCAATATTTCGGTGTCCACCTCTTTGAACGCAACATGGTTTTTAGTAAAGATAAATTCATTCTAATTTAATGTGATATGTCAAACAGGAAATTTGGCTGAGCACATCGATTCCTGAACCAACTGACGGTAAAGCAGCAGAATATCAAATCAGTAAATCTATTGCACTTGGTGAAGAAGGTAAATTCCTCCCTTGTCTCCCAGTTCCGGAAGGCCGTGGGTCTCGTGAGCTGCGCCGGCTCTCTCACTCAAGCCGGAGTCTCTAGGTTCAGACATCGTACGTCCATCACCGCATTCTTCCGGCATCTGGAAGTCCGACAAAACACCACTCCAGTAGCTGCGTCTTCAGGTTTTGAGTCTAGAAGTGAATTTAAGAGGTGATCTAATCACACTCAGCAAATTGATTGTACTGACTTCCACATTTCACGAGTAAATTCATCACACAAGAACAGGATGCGGTCTCTCTGACCAGCTCTAACACTGTGATCAATCAGGTATCATGGGGATGCGTGTTCTAAGTGACGGGAGTATACAGACAGGATGGAAACGAACACCAATCTTATTGCACATGGTGTCTGGGCGAGCAGTAAAAACACTGTGATACGGGATGAAAATTCTTTACGTCTTGCTTCCTCTCAGCCCTTTTTTTCTCAAATCTGACACAGCAGAGAGATCAGTCGACGTACATGGGAGAGCTGGGAGTCGCTGGCATCTGATCCAGGATCTTACAAACATAGCAGGCGACCTCGACGGTACGTTCTTCATACATCAAAATTAAGGGATGTTTCAAGAAGTTCTTTATACTTTGGCCTTTTGGATTCATCCTTCGTAAGGCACAAGTTGACAAAGTTGACGAAGCTCGGGGAGAACTTGTGTTCTTGGGAGTTGCTCAGCTGCGGAGGGTCCCCTTTCACGACTTGCGTGAGCTGATTGAACACACTGTTCCACTTCGGGTAAGGAAACCGGCCTGTGGCTGACTCGTACAATGTGATCCCCAAACTCCAGACATCAGAGTGGACGTCATATCCTTGTCGTGACACACTCCGGTCTATTCTTTCTGGTGCCATGTAAGGCCTACACCCGGCATCTCTTGTCTTGGCAATGGAGTCTACCAGCTGTCCGCTGATGCCAAAGTCACGGAGCTTAATATTTCCACTCCTGTCCGGAAGAATATTGGAAGGTTTGATATCTCTGTGAATGATTTTCAAGTTTTCTTTTAAGTGGTTTAGTGCTTTCACAGTTGCTAAAGTGATTTTGCCTAAAATTTCTTCTGGAATAACATCATCTAATACACTATATACATATTTGTAAAACTTATCAAATGAGGTAGACCTGAGTTCCATACAGATCCAACAGTCACCCTCTCTGAAGAGTGCACCATAAAACTGAACAATGTACGGGCAGTCACTACTCCGCATTACTACATCCAAATCCATAAGAAGTTGGTTTTGTTCTTTTTCATCCACTGTTGACCGAATTCTTTTAACTGCCATTATTTGCCCACTTGGTTTGTGGACCATTTTGTTGACAGAACCATAAGCTCCTCGTCCAATTTCTCCAAGGTCTTTCCAGTCCTCCACAGTGAAATCCCAGTGCTGCTCAGGCGAGATCTTCAGTTTTCCTGAGGATTCAATGCTGTGTGTTCTCAGTCTCTCTTTGTGTGGGTTTTGAACTGCTGTAGCGTTGGGATTCAGAGGAAACCTTGCTGTAGATTTGAAAGGTGGATTTGCAAAATTCAACTTCAGTGCTTGCCTTTACCCTGCATGCTGCTGACGGCCGGGTGGCCCGTCTCCGGGGGCCCCACGGGGCCGGGGTGCCGCCGCCGCCGCCGCCGCCGCCGCTCCCGGAGCCGCCGCCGCCGCCGCCGCCGCGGGGGCTCGGAGCCGCCATTGTTGGGAGTGAGGAGCCCAGCGGTGCCAGGGCGACTGCAAGGCCTGTCTTGATTTTTATACCTTTGTAATAGAGCTTGAAGCCCACGATGCCACCAGCTTTGATTTTCTTTTTCAACATACTTTTGGCTATTTAGGGTCTTTTCTGGTTCCATGCAAATTTTAGGATTATTTGTTCCAGTTCTGTGAAAAAAAGTTGATAGCATTTTGATAGGGACTGCATTGACTGTGCAAATGACTCTAGG
>NW_022632275.1:0-13645 GCF_010015895.1 Lontra canadensis | reverse complement strand
CCATTACTTGGAAGCTTCACTCAGCATTCAGTTGTCTTCCTCTCTGTTGTGCAACAAACAGGAATGTGAGAGTGGCATAAGGACATGGCATATCAGGGCGTGTAATCTAAACAGTACTTTGCCCTTCTCCTTTTATATGATGGTAATAAAGACCTCACATGATCATAAAGAAAATATTTAATCCAAATATTTGTATGCTGTTTTGAGTGTGAATGAAGGCACACACACACACACACACACACACAAACCTTCTGAAGAATGGCTTTTTTTCCTGCTTTTATTGTGTATATTATTATTTTCAAAATAACAACATATAGTAGAAAATTAAGTGAAACATTCTCACACCAACTTCCTGAATCAACATATATACCTTGTTTAGAGTAAGGATTGGATATATCTGCTACTTCTACTAGATTTTTTATAGTCTAGCATAATTAATATCCCAGTTTATGGAAAATCTCCCCAAGGATGTTGAGAGTAGCTGATTTTTACTTTTACATCCCATGCCCCAAAACTATATATAACCTATCTAAAAGCTACTGCCGATATTTATAATCATCACATTTGCTTTCTCCAAGATGCTCCATACATTCAATAAATGTCAGTCCACAAGATTATATATTATAATTATAATTATATTATAATAGTTGTTCCAGGTAACAACTCAGGAACTATCCACCTTCCATGTTTTTGGATTACCTGCACTGTTTAACCCCTTAGGACACACTAAATCCTAGGCATCATAAACTGAATTTACCAGATATCTCTTGATTTCTTGGATTTGTTCCCAGGATTGAATCAAATTGAGGGATTGAAGACCCCCAACTGTCCCTGTTGACTCTTATCTCCTCACATTGTTATCAGCATCATGGATATTTTTGGCCTTGAGGTAGTTTGTTCCATGTGTGAAAAAAACCTACATAGTCCTCCCTTTCAGGTGGAAAATTGCATGACTTAGTGAGATAAATTCCCAACCTACCTTCTCCTGTCATTTAGAGTTGAAAAAATGTGGGCACAAAACACTTGTAGGTGAGAAATGCAAAACTGTGCTATTTGGAGGCTGCTTTTTTAGATTAATGGTCTTGCATGAACAAGAAACCATCAGAAGAGCAAACTGCACAAAAAAAAAATTTTCTTTGCTTTGGAGAATTTCAGGGAGTTGAAGGAATTTATGGCCTTGCAACTGCACAGATATCAGGATATCCACGTACAGTTTCTCACATGTCTCAGCCTGTGAGCTTAATAATTGCTAATAACTATCTCACTACTGGTTGAATTGTTAGCTCCATGGACAGTGTAAAAAACAAAATGTTAAAAAGGAAAAATCTAAGCCAAAAAGTAATACCCAAGTTCTACCACAAAAAAATCCATTAAAATTATCAGGAATTTCCACCAAGTAAACCTACTATAATTCTGAGCTGCTCAAGTAAGAGACTTGGCCACTGTTGACTGGAGCAGGGGAGTTGGTTTCTCTATATGAAGGCCAGAAAAAAATCAACAAGGACATTATTGGGGCTCTTTCACTTTAAATCTTGACCTTACTTGGTAAAAACAACTACTTTTTAATTGTGTATTTTTAAATTACTATTGTGTACAGTTAGTCACCATATATTACATCATTAGTTTTTGATGTAGTGTTCAATTCAATTCAGTGGTTGCATATAAAGTAATTTTTAATAAAATTTAATTAGCCAAGGAACAGTACATTATTAGTTTTTGATATAATGTTCAATGATTCATTGGCTGAATATAACACCCAGTACTCATCATATCACGTGCCCTTTTTAAAACCTATCACCTAGTTTTTCAATTCCCCCTACCCACTTCACTTTCTGCAACTCTCTTTCCCAGAGTCCAGAGTCTCATATGGTTTGTATCCCTCTCTGATTTCTTCCCATTCCCCTTTTGGTCTCTGCACTATTCCTTATGCTCCACATAGGAGTGAAACCATATGATGATTGCATTTCTCTTATTGACTTATTTCATTTAACATAAGTACTTCTGCTTTCTAAATTTAAGACACTGTCTGAAACAGATATACCACTTCTCTGTATAATTGTCTTTGCATTTTAGTTTTTAGCACTTCTATTAGTTATGTGTTTTTTTTTTCTTTCCACACTTTAGATTTTGTGCTTGTGTTACCTTAAATGTGCACTCCATGGTTATCCTGTTGTCACCAGGTCTCCAGTCGATGCATCACACCTTCCACTGAGGCAGATCAGGAAATGCCATGGTATACAGTTCTACAGGTACATAGCATTCTCTCAAAATTATTTCCAACAATGGAATTAAATTACATATCAAATTAGGGAACAATAATTTGTCCCTTGTAATGGTCAGAGAACAATTTCTTTCATAACCAGCTTGTTCTCATTTTGTTAGTTTATGCTGCTTGCACCACGAAATTATAGGAAATTGTACACTGCCCCCCTCTTCTCTCCTCTTGCCTCTGCTGACCTCCTGTACTGCTCCAGCACCTAGTAATTGTCCCATGAAAATGATACCCCTCATTTTAAGAGTCTCTACTTTCTCATTCATTTCTCCAGATCCACCTCATTGTCCAATGTGCTCTCAGAAACAGAGTCCCTTTGCTTGGGCCAAGCCTCTTGCCAGAATCAGCAAATGTCCCTGGAAATAAAATGGTCATTGAGTCACTAATCTAGTACAGCAAGTCAATATTAACTCTGCAGCTTTTTAAATTTTTCAATATAAGTTTCTCATTCAATTTGCTAATTTTTCAAGTTGTTGGTAGAGAGTATTATCCTGCTGTTATCCCCACATTTTACCCATAAATGCAAGCCAGCAATTAATTATTTTTTTGAGAGAGAGAGAAAGACCACAAGGGTGTGGGAGGAATAGAGGAAGAAGGAGAGAGAAAATCTTAAGCAGGTTGCACACCCAGCAGGGAGCTTGACATGAGGCTTGATCTCACCACCCTGAGATCATGAGCTGAGCTAAAAATCAAGAGCTGGTTATATAACCAACAGAGCCACCCAAGTACCCCAGTTAATTACATTTTAAGTGGAACAAGGTTTAATGTGAATTTTCCTTATTTAACTTGATTAAATTTTATATGATAGAAGCCAAATTCCACCTATCATGATTATCCTTTCCATATAACATTTTAAATTAAAAGAATTAGATAGTGTGGGGGCAAGATGGCAGCAGAGTAGGGAACCTCATTTCATCCAGTCCCTTGAATTTAGCTGGATATCTATCAAAACATTCTGAACACACACAAATTCAACCTGAGATGTAAGAAGATTTATCTTGATTTCCACAAGCAGAAAAAAAGACTACTTTTGCAAGGTAGGAGGTTTGGAACCTTGAGTCTTTGGGGGAAATATCCAAAGATAAATGTAGGGGGAACAGAACCTCCATAAGCTGGCCATTGGAAAGTGATACAATGGAGCAGGAAATCAGGACTCTTGGAAATCTCATCTAATGAGGCGACCCCCTTCTGAAAATAGCACAGGATATGAATGGGAAAGAATTCTAGGTGGATCATTGTGGTCTCAGGATTCCAGGAGACTCAGAAAGAATGGGGGATTCTGAAATGATAGAGTGCCCAAGTGGGAAGTAGGGGTGGGGAGACCAGTTATGTTCAGCGAACCCAGAAGGGACTCACAGCTCTTGTCACCATAAACTGTTAGCTGAGCAGATAGGGAGACTGCCCTCTGCCTGACGACCCTGAAAAGGACTAGAAGGTGCAGGATGTTTAACATCCCAGGGGAGCTATAAAATGGCTTGTGCTCATGACAGATACAGCTCTCAGGGTGGTGCGACCCCTGAAAGGACATTGGGGCAGTACCCAGCATTAACTAAGAGCTGTGGAAGAGGCTACATGCATAAGCCCACAGCTGCTAGCAGTTGCAAAGTCACAAAGCACAGAAACGCTTACATGTCTCCTTGATTCCCCCCGGAAGAGCTGTAGTGTGCATGATATGCTTGAGTTTGTGGAGTTTAATGCTCACAGAGTTGGAGATGGTTTGACCTGAAGAATTTGTTGAGGGAGGAGACCACGAGGTTGTGGCTCTGGGCAGTGGATTCCTGAAGGGCCATGTTGGAACTGAGCCTCCAAAGAAAAGCAGAAAGATGCCAGGGAACAAAAAGCCACACAGCCAACATGCTCACATTAAGCCCATCCCCCTGACAAAGTGTGATGCAACTCCACCCAGGCACAGTCACCTGAGAAGCAGAGAAACAGGCCTTCCTCAGACAATAGACTGGAAGAACAGGTGAATGATAAGCTTATTTCCCTTAACATATTGGCATATAACTGTTGATAGTAACTTCTGATGATTGTTTCTATTTCCTTGGTGCTAGTTGTGATCTCTCCCTTTTCATTCATAATTTTATTAACTTGGACCTTCTCTATTTTCTTTTGGATTAATTCGGCCAATGGTTTATCAATCTTATTGATTCTTTTAAAAAAACAGCCTCAAGTTTCATTGATGCATTCTACTGTATCTCTAGTTTCTATCTCATTGATCTCTGCTCTAATCTTATTTCCCTTCTTGTGTGTGGTGTTGGCTTATTTTGTTGTTGATTCTCAAGTTCTTTAAGGTGTAGAGACAGCTGATGTATTCTGGATTTTTCAATTTTTTTGAGGGAGGCTTGGGTGGCTAGGTGTTTCCCCCTTAGGACCGCCTTTGCTGTATCCCATAGGTTTTGGACCAAAGTGCCTTCATTTTCATTCATTTCCATGAATTGTTCAAGTTTTTCTTTGATTTCCTGGTTGATCCAAGCATTCTTAAGCAAGGTGGTCTTTAGCTTCCAGCTGTTTGAATACTTTCCAAACTTTTCCTTGTGGTTGAGCTCCAGTGTCAAAGCATTGTGATCTGAGAATATGCAGGGAATAATCTCAATCTTTTAGTATCAATTGAGCCCTGATTTGTGACCCAGTATGTGGTCTATTCTGGAGAAGGTTCCATGTGCACTCAAGAAGAAAGAGAATTCTGTTGTTTTAGGGTGGAATGTTCTGTATATATCTATAATGTCCATCTGGCCCAATGTGTCATTCAATGCTCTTCTTTCTTTATTGATTTTCTGCTTGGATGATATGTCTATTACTGAGAGTGGTGTGTTAAGATCTCCTACTATTAATGTATTCATATAAATATGACTCTTTATCTTGATTAACAGTTTTCTTATGTAATTGGTTGCTCCCATATTGGTGGCATAAATATTTACAATTGTTAGATCATCTTGGTGGATAGTCCCTTTAAGAATGATGTAGTGTCCTTCTGTATCTCTGACTACAGTATTTAGTTTAAAATCTAATTTATCGGGGCACCTGGGTGGCTCAGTGGGTTAAGGCCTCTGCCTTCGGCTCCGGTCATGATCCCAGGGTCCTGGGATCGAGCCCCACGTGGGGCTCTTTGTTCAGCAGGGAGCCTCCTTTCCTTCCTCTCTCTCTGCCTGCCTCTCTGCCTACTTGTGATCACTGTCTGACAAATAAATAGATAAAAATCTTTTTTAAAAAATCGAATTTATCTGATATGAGAATCATTACTCCAACCTTCTTTTGAGGCCCATTGGCACGAAAGATGCTTCTCCATCCCTTTCAGTCTGGATGTATCCTTAGGTTCAAAATGGGTCTCTTGTAGACAACATATGGATGGGTCCTGTCATTTTATTGGTGCATTTAGGCCATTCATGTTAAGAGTGATTATTGAGAGATGCGTTTTTATTGACATTGTGTTACCTGTGAAGTCTTTGTTTCTATAGATTGTCTCCATATATTTCTGTTCAATGATATTATAAGGATTTTTCATCTTATATAGAACCCCCCTTTATATTTCCTGCAATGTCAGCTTGGTGGTCACATACTCTTTTAAACCTTGCCAGTCTTGGAAGCTCTTTATCTATCCATCCATTCTGAACATCAGTCTTGCTAAATAAAGTATTCTTGGCTGCATGTTCTTCTCATTTAGTGCCCTGAATACGTCTTGCCAGCCCTTTCTGACTTGCCAGTTTTCTGTGGACAGGTCTGTTGTTATTCTGATGGGCTTCCTCTGTATGTAAGGAACATCTTTGCCCTAGCTGCTTTCAAGAGCTCCTGTCTACAATTATGATTCATCAATTTAACTATCAGGTGTCTCGCGGTCTTTCTAGATGCTATGATCTTGGGGGGATGCTTTTCTGCCTCTACTGCTCGAACACTGGTTCCATACACGAGATTGAGAAAATTTTCAAGGAGAATTTGTTCAACTATATCTTCTAGTATTCTTTCTTTCTCCTCCCCTTCAGGGATTCCAATAATTCTGACATTGGAATGTTTTATGGCATCATTTATTTCCCTAATTCTGTTTTTCTGGCTTCTAAGCTGTTTGTTCCAGGCTTCCTCCTGATCCTTTTTCTCTATCTGTTTGTCCTCCAGATCACTAATTCTACCTTCTTTCTCAGTTACCCTAGCTTTTAGAGAATTTAGATTAGATTGGAACTCATTGAGAACATTGTGAACATCATCCCTGGTGGCTTTCACTTCTGCCCTAATCAATTCCATTTTGTCATCCAAGACTTTCTCCAACCTAGCTACTGCCTGGATAATTGTTAGCCTGAATTCCCTTTCTGACATGCTGTCTATGTCCATATCCAGTAGCTCTAATGCAGAAGGCCCAGTCTCTGAATTTTTCTTCTGTTGGGCATTTCTCCTCCTAGTCATTTTGGTGAGAGATGGCTGAATGGATGTGTAGCTGAATGTATCAACCATGGTGCACGCAGGGTGTGCCCTGGAATGCCTCTGAGCAATTGAGAGTCCACACCAAGAAGAAAGAAAAAAGAAAAAGAGAGAGAGAGAGACAGAAAAGAAAGAAAGATATATCAGGAACACGACAAGGATGCCCACTCTCACCACTCTTGTTCAACATAGTATTAGAAGTCCTGGCAACAGCAATCAGACAACAAAGAGAAATAAAAGGTATCCAAATTGGCAACGAAGAAGTCAAACTCTCTCTCTTCGCAGATGACATGATACTTTATATGGAAAACCCAAAAGAATCCACTCCCAAACTACTAGCACTCATACAGTAATTCAGTAATGTGGCAGGATACAACGTCAATGTACAGAAATCAGTTGCTTTCTTATACAATAAAAATGAAAACACAGAAAGGGAAATTAGAGAATTGATTCCATTTACTATAGCACTGAGAACATAAGATACCTGGGAATAAACCAAGCCAAAGAGGTAAAGGATCTGTACTCAAGGAACTACAGAACACTCATGAAAGAAATTGAAGAAGACACAAAAAGATGGAAGACCATTCCATGCTCTTGGATCGGAAGAATAAACATTGTTTAAATATCTATATAGCCTAGAGCAATCTATACTTTCAATGCCATTCTGATCAAAATTCCACTGGTATTTTTCAAAGAGTTGGAGCAAATAATCCTAAAGTTTGTATGGAATCAGAAGAGACACTGAATTGCTAAGGAAATGCTGAAAAAAAAAAAAAAAAAGAAAACTGGCGGCATTACATTACCTGATTTCAAGCTTTACTACAAAGCTGTGATCACCAAGATGGCATGCTACTGGCATAAAAACAAACACATAGATGAGTGGAACAGAGTAGAGAGCCAAGATATGGATCCTCAACTCTATGATCAGATAATCTTTGACAAAGCAGGAAAAAATATCCAGTGGAAAAAAGACAGTCGCTTCAATAAATGGTGCTGGGAAAACTGGGCAGCTATATGTAGAAGAATGAAACTCGACCATTCTCTTACACCGTACACAAAGATAAACTCAAAATGGATAAAAGACCTCAACTTGAGAAAGGAATCCATTAGAATACTAGAGGAGAACATAGGCAGTAACCTCTTCGATATCAGCCACAGCAACTTCTTTCAAGATATGTCTCCAAAGGCAAAGGAAACAAAAGCAAAAATGAACACTTGGGACTTCATCAAGATCAAATCTTCGGCACAGCAAAGGAAACAGTCAACAAAACAAAGAGGCAACAGAAGGAATGGGAGAAGATATTTGCAAATGACAATACAGACCAAAGGTTGATATCCAGGATGTATAAAGAACTCCTCAAACTCAACACACACAAAACAGACAATCATATTTAAAAAATGGGCAGAAGATATGAACAGACACTTCTCCAATGAAGACATCCAAATAGCTATCAGACACATGAAAAAATGTTCATCATCACTAGCCATTAGGGAGATTCAAATTAAAACCACGTTGAGATACCACCTTACACCAGTTAGAATGGCCAAAATTAGCAAGACAGGAAACAACGAGTGTTGGAGAGGATGTGGAGAAAGGGGAACCCTTTTACACTGCTGGTGGGGAATGCAAGTTGGTAAAGCCACTTTGGAGAACAGTATGGAGATTCCTCAAGAAATTAAAAATAGAGCTTACCTATGACCCTGCAATTGCACTACTGGGTATTTACCCCAAAGATACAGATGTAGTGAAAAGAAGGGCCATCTGTACCCCAATGTTTATAGCAGCAATGGCCACAGTCACCAAATTGTGGAAAGAACCAAGATGCCCTTCAATGGATGAATGGATAAGGAAGATGTGCTCCATATACATATCCAATACTCCATATGGAGTATTATGCCTCCATCAGAAAGGATGAATACCCAACTTTTGTAGCAACATGGACAGGACTGGAAGAGATTATACTGAGTGAAATAAGTCAACCAGAGAGAGTCAATTATCATATGGTTTCACTTACTTGTGGAGCATAACAAATAACACGGAGGACATGGGAAGATGGAGAGGAGAAGGGAGTTGAGGGAAATTGGAGGGGGAGATGAACCATGGGAGACTATGGACTCTGAAAAACAATCTGAGAGTTTTGGAGGGGTGGGGGTGGGAGGTTTGGGGATCCTGGTGGTGGGTATTATGGAGGGCACATATTGCATGGAGCAGTGGGTGTGGTGCATAAACAATGAATTATGTTACACTGAAAAGAAATTAAATAGAGAAAAAAAAAAAGAAAGATAAAATAAAAGAGAAGACCCAGCCCAAATGTGCCCCAAGGTAAGATTTATAAAGTATACAAACAAAAACAGACAAACAAAAAGACTGACAAAAGTAGATTACAAGAGAGGAAAAAAAAAAAAAAGAATCTCATCAAAAAGAACCCCAAGTATAAGATTTATATACTACCAGGACAAAAACAAAAACACAGAAACACTGACAGAAGAAAAAATTGGGAGAGTGGTTATAAATTCTCAGTAGGGGCAAAGAAGGTTATTCTGATTCTTCCTGGATGTATCTTGATATATTTGTTAAAGGACTGAACTTTCCTAAGATAAAGGGAGATTAAAACTGGTTTACCTATAGGGGTAGCATTGACTGGGGAAAGGGGATTACCTTGAATCTTATCTCCATATTGAAATTTTAAAAAAATAAAATAAAATAAATTTAAAAATAGAAAAGCAAAGAAAAACACAGGTATATGTATCAAAAAGTTCAGATTAAAAGGTTATTATGGAATTTGATGTACTGAACATCTCATTGTGATGGTAAATGGGTTAAAAAGTTATATATTAAATAAAAAGAAGCAGAATAGATTAAAGGGGACGGATTAAAAATAAAAGTTGTATCTATGAAGTAGTGGTGGTTGTCCTCTTGGATTTTTTATTTTATTTTTTAATTTAATTAATTAATTTATTTATTTTTGGGGTTGGCTTTCTGAGGGAGGGGCCTCCTACATTGGTTTTCAGGCAATGTTCCTAGAGTTAAGTCCTCCTGCCCCCATCAAGGGGGTGGGCTCTGAGGAAACCCAAGCACTGAGATTTTCAAGCTGGCCAGGGCTGGGAGTGCTCAGACTCTCCAGGTCTGAGAGAGTGCCAGCTGGCACCTGCATGCACCTCTCAGAGGAGGGTGTAGGGAGCGACTTAGACTCTGGTCATGCAGCATGTGTGGAGAGTATAAAAGGCTGTGGTTCTGCCAGCCTGTGAGGCTCCCTCACCCTCATGGGCACTGCCACCCAGACACTCTCAGGTGCACCAGCGGCTAATGGACCAAGACTTGGCTTCTTCGCTGCACTCTCTCTGGCTCAGCACCAGCTGTGGCAGTCCTGGGTAGGCGGGCTTAAGCCCCTGTCCCTAACTGCCTGATTCCCCCAATTTCCCCTGATGATCCTTTGCTCTTTTTTAATGCTTTCAACCAGACTCCAAGTTAATGCTGGTCCCCAGTCACAGGGCACTCACGTATTGGGGTATTACTTTCCAATGGATCACTTCTGGTGGCTCCCTCCCCCTTTTGTTTATCTTCCAATATCAGTCCGATGTTCCCACTCCGCTTTACCTGCCCTCTTCCATAATTCTAATCTCATGCAGATTTCATGGGTGATCAGAGTAGCCTCCTCCTACTTCTCTGCCATCTTGTCTTCCTCCTTTCCCTTTCCCCAACCTACATTTTTAAGTCATTTTTTCAAGTTCTATTTTCTTAGTATATGTTTTATAGATTTATGTCCCATACTAGTATGTTTTTCACTCTATCCACTTTTACCTTGATATATATATACACATATACATATGTGTGTGTGTGTATATGTGTGTGTGTGTGTGTGTGTGTGTGTGTGTATATATATATATATATATATATATATATTCTGACTTTTTTTGCAATTTTGGGATATAGTGTCTCCTAACACGCAGACTAAAAATCAATCGGGAACAGGCAGATCACCCTGTTTTGTCCACCCTGAGAGATTACAATCTCTCTCCCCAACCCTCCCTTCCCTCTTTTTCCTTTATTTTTTATTGTATTGGACTATCTTGGTTTTGGTGGCATATTTGTGGTAGATTTTGACCACTTTGGATTTTTTCTAAGGTACATTTTGCTTGGGTAGTAGTTGATATTTTGGACTCTGTCCAATTTGTTTAACCAGCCCTCAAGAGAATGACCAGGAGGAGGAAATCCCAATAAAGGAAAGAACCAGAGACAATGTCCTTTGCCACACAACTAATGGATATGGATATAAGCAAGATGTCAGATATAGATTTCAGTATAGCAATTATGAAGTCAATAGCTAGGCTTGAAAAAAGCATTAGTGACAATATAGAACCTCTAAGCGCAGAAATGAAATCTAATCAGGCCAAACTTAAAAATGCTATGAAAGAGATGCAGTCTAAACTGGATACTCTAACAGCCAGGATAAATGAAGCAGAACGAATTAGTGATCTAGAAGGTAAGCTGATAGAAAAGAAGGAAGTTGAGGAGGATAAGGAAAGGCAGCCAGTAGCACATGAAAATAGACTTAGAGAAATCAATGACACCATAAAATGTTCTAATGTCAGAATTATTGGAAACCCTGAGGGAGTGGAAGGAGAGGGAGGACTAAAAGGTATATTTGAGCAAATCATAGCTGAGAACTTCCTCAATATTGGAAGGGACACAAGCATTCCTATCTGAGGCAGGGAGGACCCTTCCCAAAATCAATAAAAACAGATCAACATCTTGACATATAATAGTGAATCTTGCAAATCTTAGAGCCAAGGGAATCAACCTGAGAGCAGCTAGGTGGAAGAGATTTCTTAGGCATGGAGGGAGGTACATCAGAATACCATCAGACATATCCACAGAGACCTGGAAAACCAGAAAGGGTTGGCAAGACATATTCAGAATAGTAAATGAGAAGAACATGCATCCAAGAATACTTTATCCAGCAAGGCTTTCATTCAGAACAGATGGAGGGATAAAGAGCTTCCAGGACTGTCAGAGGGAATGTGTGACCACCAACCAGTCCTATAAGAAATATTAAGGGGCGTTCGATAAAAGGAGAAAAACCCCAGGAGTGATATAGACCACAATTTAACAGACAGTCTATAGAAACAGGGACAGGTAATACAATGACACTAAATTCATACCTTTTAATAGTTACTCTCATCATAAATAAGATGATATAAATGATAATACATTAATACTAGACCTCAACATTCCACTCACAGCAATATGCAGATCATCTAAGTAGAACATCAAAAAAGAAACAAGAGCTTTGAAGGACACATTGGACCAGATGGTCTTTGGACATATATACAAAACATTCCATCTTAAAACAACAGAATACTCATTCTTCTCATTCTTCTCGAGTGCACATGGAATTTTCTCCAGAACAGATCACATACTGGGTCACAATTCAAGGTCTCAACCAAAAGACTGAGATGATTCCCTGTCTATTTTCAGACCACAATGCTTTGAAACTGGAACTCAACTACAGGAAAAACTTGGAAGGAACACAAACGCTTGAAAGTTAAAAAGCATCCTGCTAAGAAATGAATGAGTCAACCAGGAAATTCAAGAGGAAAATAAACAATTCATCCAAACCAATGAAAATGAAAACACATTGGTTCAAAACCTAAGGGATGTTGCAAAGTCAGTCCTAAGAGGAAAATACATAGTCATCCAAGCCTCTCTAAAAAAATTTAGAAAAATCCCAAATGCACATCTAAAGGACCTGGATAAAAAAAGCAAAGAAAGCTTAAACCCAGCAGCAGGAGAGAAATAATAAAGATTAGAGCAGAAACCAATGAAATGGAAACTGGAAGAATAGTAGAACATATTAACAAAAATAGAAGCTGGTTCTTTGGAAGAATTAATAATATCAATGAAACTCTGGCTTAACTTCTCCAAAAGAAAAGAGAAAGGACCCACATTAATAAAATCATGAATGAAAGGGGAGAAATCACTACCAAAACCATGGAAACAGAGACAATTATTAGAACTTATTGCCAGCAACTATCTGCCAAAAACACTAGGCAATCTGGAAAAAATGAATGTATTCCTAGAGACTTATAAACTACCAAGACTGAAACAGGAAGAAATAGACATTCAGAACAGACAAATAACAAGCAAGGAAATTGAAACAAGAGTTGATCTTCACTTTTGTTTCCTTTGCCTTTGGAAACATATCCTGAAAGAAGTTGCTGTGGCTTCATCAAGATCAAAAGCTCCTGCACAGCAAAGGAAACAGTCAACAAAACAAAGAGGCAACAGAAGGAATGGGAGAAGATATTTAAAAATGGCAGTACAGACAAAAGGTTGATATTCCAGGATCTATAAAGAACACCTCAAACTCAACACACACAAAACAGACAATCATATCAAAAAATGGGCAGAAGATATGAACAGACACTTCTCTAATGAAGACATAAAAATGGCTATCAGAAACATGAAAAAAAAATCATCATCACTAGCCATTAGGGAGATTCAAATTAAAACCACATTGAGATATCACCTTACACCAGTTAGAATGGCCAAAATTAGCAAGACAGGAAACAACGTGTGTTGGGGAGGATGTGGAGAAAGGGGAACCCTCTTACACTGTTGGTGGGAATGCAAGTTGGTGCAGCCTCTTTGGAGAACAGTGTGGAGATTCATCAAGAAATTAAAAATAGAGTTTCCCTATGACCCTGCAATTGCACTACTGGGTATTTACCCCAAAGATACAGATGTAGTGAAAAGAAGGGCCATCTGTACCCCAATGTTTATAGCAGCAATGGCCACGGTTGCCAAACTGTGGAAAGAACCAAGATGCCCTTCAACGGACGAATGGATAAGGAAGATGTGGTCCATATACACTATGGAGTATTATGCCTCCATCAGAAAGGATGAATACCCAACTTTTGTAGCAACATGGACGGGACTGGAAGAGATTATGCTGAGTGAAA
>NW_022632274.1:0-13697 GCF_010015895.1 Lontra canadensis | reverse complement strand
GATGTGTTTCTTTGATTTTGTTATTAATTGGTTTATATAGTTGGCTGCTCCCACGTTAGGGGCATAGATATTTACAATTGTTAGATCTTCTTGTTGGACAGATCCTTTGAGTATGATATAGTGTCCTTCTTCATCTCTTATTATCGTCTTTGGTTTAAAATCTAATTGATCTGATATAAGGATTGCCACTCCTGCTTTCTTCTGATGTCCATTAGCATGGTAAATTCTTTTCCACCCCCTCACTTTAAATCTGAAGTTGTCTTCGGGTTTAAAATGAGTTTCTTGTAGGCAACATATAGATGGGTTTTGTTTTTTTATCCATTCTGATACCCTGTGTCTTTTGATTGGGGCATTTAGCCCATTAACATTCAGGGTAACTATTGAGAGATATGAATTTAGTGCCATTGTATTGCCTGTAAGGTGACTGTTATTGTATATTGTTTCTGTTCCTTTCTGATCTATTACTTTTAGGCTCTCTCTTTGCTTAGAGGACCCCTTTCAATATTTCCTGTAGAGCTGGCTTGGTGTTTGCAAATTCTTTCAGTTTTTGTTTGTCCTGGAAGGTTTTAATCTCTCCTTCTATTTTCAATGATAGCCTAGCTGGATATAGTATTCTGGGCTGCATGTTTTTCTCGTTTAGTACTCTGAATATATCATGCCAGCTCTTTCTGGCCTGCCAGGTCTCTGTGGATAAGTCTGCTGCCAATCTAATATTTTTACCATTGTATGTTACAGACTTCTTTTCCCGGGCTGCTTTCAGGATTTTCTCTTTGTCACTAAGACTTGTAAATTTTACTATTAGGTGACAGGGTGTGGACCTATTCTTATTGATTTTGAGGGGGGTTCTCTGAACCTCCTGAATTTTGATGCTTGTTCCCTTTGCCATATTGGGGAAATTCTCTCCAATAATTGTCTCCAATATACCTTCTGCTCCCCTCTCTCTTTCTTCTTCTTCTGGAATCCCAATTATTCTAATGTTGTTTCGTCTTATGGTGTCACTTATCTCTCGAATTCTGCCCTCGTGGTCCAGTAGTTGTTTATCCCTCTTTTGCTCAGCTTCTTTATTCTCTGTCAATTGGTCTTCTATATCGCTAATTCTTTCTTCTGCCTCATTTATCCTAGCAGTGAGAGCCTCCATTTTTGATTGCACCTCATTAATAGCTTTTTTGATTTCAACTTGATTAGATTTTAGTTCTTTTATTTCTCCAGAAAGGGTTTTTATATCTCCCGAGAGGGTTTCTCTAATATCTTCCATGCCTTTTTTGAGCCCAGCTAGAACCTTGAGAATCGTCATTCTGAACTCTAGATCTGACATATTACCAATGTCTGTATTGATTAGGTCCCTAGCCTTTGGTACTGCCTCTTGTTCTTTTTTTTGTGGTGAATTTTTCCGCCTTGTCATTTTGTCCAGATAAGAGTATATGAAGGAGTAAGTAAAATACTAAAAGGGTGGCAACAACCCCAGGAAAATATGCTTTAGCCAAATCAGAAGAGATCCCAAATCGTTAGGGGGGGGGGGAAGGAGATAAAAAGAGGTTCAGAAAGAAGAAAAAAAAAAGAAAAAAGAAAAATGAAACAAATAAAAAAAGAAAACCAATAATGAAAAAAATATAAAAAGGAAAAAATATATATATATTAGATAAACTAGTTAAAAAACGTTAAAAAAGAAAAGGATAAAAGTTAAAAAAATTTAGCAGAAGAAGAGAAAAAAATTGAAAAAGAAAAAAAAATTAAATTAACTGCAAGGCTAAAGAATCATGGGGAGAAAGCCATGAGTTCTGTGCTTTGCTTTCTCCTCCTCTGGAATTCCGCTGCTCTCCTTGGTATTGAAACTGCACTCCTCGTAAGTGAACTTGGTCCTGGCTGGGTTTCTTGTTGATCTTCTGGGGGAGGGGCCTGTTGTAGTGATTCTCAAGTGTCTTTGCCCCAGGCGGAGTTGCACTGCCCTTACCAGGGGCCGGGCTGAGTAATCCGCTCGGGTTTGCTTTCGGGAGCTTTTGTTCCCTGAGCGCTTTCCCTAGAGTCCGGAGGACGGGAATGAAGATGGCGGCCTCCCAGTCTCCGGCCCGGAGGAGCCGAGAGCCCGGGGCCCCACTCCTCAGTGCGCCCTCAGAGAACAGCGCCCAATTGCTCCCGTCACCCTGGCCTCCGGCCGCGCTCCGAGCTCACCGAGCCTGCGACAGGTTCAAGGTAACCCCGAGCTGAGACTCACTCCTCGGCTCTGTCTCTGTAGCTGGCTTCCCCGTTCTAATACCTGCGAGCTCTGCGACACTCAGACACCCCCGATCCTTCTGTGACCCTGCGGGACCTGAGGCCACACTGGCCCCGCGTGGGCTTCACCCCAGTTAAGCCTCTGGAGCGATGTCCCTCAGCGGAACAGACTTTTAAAAGTCCTGATTTTGTGCTCCGTTGCTCCGCCACTTGCCGGGAGCCGGCCCCTCCCCCGCGGTCTATCTTCCCGTCTCTTTGGATTCACTTCTCCGCCGGTCCTACCTTTCAGAAAGTGGTTGATTTTCTGTTTCTAGAATTGCTGTTCTTCTCCTCGATCTCCCGTTGGATTTGTAGGTGTTTGCAACCTTTAGATAAGCTATCTAGCTGATCTCCCGCAACCTGAAGTAGTCTCAGCTGCTACTTCTCCGCCATCTTGACTCCTCCGCCTCCCATCCGTGTTTTTCACCTCTCCCCATTTCGTTTTATTCATAGCATTTGTCAGATAGTGAAATGGCCTTGTTCACTACTTTTGCCATTTTGTTTTACTTCCCATGGCATCCCTGTAGCCCACAAGTGTCTGGTATCTACTAGTAACCCAATAGAAAATTATTGAATGGAAGAATGAGTTGTGTATTCATTAGTTTTTTTCTGCAATAACGGGATATAACAAATCATCCTAAAATTCAATGTCTTAAAATAACGAGCATTCCTTTCTTGCCCATGGATCTGTGGGTTTGCTTGAGTTCAGCTTGAGTTTTGCTTGATCTTGGATGAGCTCGGCTGGGCTTGGCTCCAAGCTGGGGTTTGTGCACCGTGTGATTCCTCATTCTTCTTGGACTAGAAGCTACCTAGGCCATATTCTTCTCTCAGTACACCACTGGGAAACAAGAAAGCAAGCAAAATCATGCCATGCTTCTTGAAGCTTTAGCTGTGATTGACACCCTATTACTTCTGGACACAGTGCACTGGTCACAGCCAGTCCCATGAGCAACTCAACATCAAGGAGGTGGGAAAGTAGACTCTACTTCAACGAGGTGGGAAAGTAGACTGTGCCTGATATTATTTTGGATCATGACACTAAATTAAAAACAAATATACAGATAGGAATGTCTGTATTATTGCTGGCGATTAGGTATTAAGCATGTCACAGAATATTAAAGCTATAAGGAATTTGATATTGTCCAGCCACTTCATTTTGCCGAAGAGAAAACAAACCCAGAGAAAGGAGAGCAAGACAACACCTCGAGTTCTATTGCAAAGGGGTAGACCTTTAATCCAAGGAAAGGGGAGTGAAGGATTAAGATTAATGATTCAATCTGATCTGAATAAACAAATACAAGAATGATTTGGACTGACAACAGTGAGCCAGCAGAGAGAGAAACTGCAGATGCAGAAGTGAAAGCAAGGTCTTGGAGAAGGCAGGGGATGATACAATCAAATGTGCCAAAGGAAGGTGGACCTTGGAAAGGAAGGATCCTGCCAGAAGGGAGGAGAGAATGGGTAGATGTATAGGCATATTCCTAGGTCTTTTTTTTTAAAGAATTTATTTGACAGACAGAGATCACAAGCAGGCAGAGAGGCAGGCAGAGAGAGAAGAGGAAGCAGGCTCCCTGCCGAGCAGAGAGCCCAACGCGGGGCTCAGTCCCAGGACCCTGGGATCATGACCCGAGTTGAAGGCAGAGGCTTAACCCACTGAGCCACCCAGGCTCCCCATATTCTAGGTCTTAAGGAAGGAAAAATAAGAGTTGGAGGAGTTCAGGTCTGTGACATAGAGTACAACACTTGACTGTGCACTGTCCCATAATGTGCCAGCAATAACACTGTCAGATGTAAGGTCATTGGCACTGGGTTCCCAGATCCTAGAACCCCCAACCAGCTGGCTGCTCCACTTCATAGCATTGTGGGAGGGTGTTACAGTCTGTAGGACATCAACCTGTACTCAGCACAAAGTCCTTGAATGTAAGCATCTTTTCAATGGTGTGACCTCATTTTCTGCACTGAAGTAGGTGTTGGAGTCATTTGCTCAGAGTGAAGGCAGCAAGGGTTGGAAATGTGGCTTCTGGTAAATGATGAAGATTTGGAATCCAATCTAAGAGAAATGGGGGAAAGTGACCAAAATCACCTAAAGAATTGACCACCAGCAGAGGGCTGGCTGCACCAAGATGAGCCCACAAATGGAAGCAGTGTCCATGCGCATGGTTGGATGACTTCCTCTAGCATTCTCGCCTTGAGTCGTTTACAGAGTGCTTTCCGAAGGCCACGAGAAACAGTTCCTAGTTCCAAACAGATTATCATCTAATCAATACATCTATAAAATGACTTAATGACTAGGGAAAGGGCTCTGTTATAATTCAGAACCTAAAACTAAAGACTAAAGCATGGATTCATGCAAATGTAACCTTTCCATCTCATCCGCCTACACCAAATGTCACTGCCATTTGATTTCCTAATAAATTACAGACATATACCATGTTGAAATGCAAAGTTTAATGAAGTCAATAAAATATAAGCATAGAACAGTAGAATTTAAACTCTATTCCTGTCCTTTACTATCTAATTGAGAGATACATTTCATTTCCCTTGAGATACTATTTTCGCAAACACACTTAGAAGAGTTTCAGCAGCACTATTCCAAAAGGACCCCTCCCGACCACCAGTATTTATGATAAGCACACATCTATACATAGAAACATCTACGTCGTTGCTGCTACTTAACTGTTAAGTGTCAGTGTCACAGAATAAGGTACCTGTAAAGAACTTTGCTCTAGTCCAACCATCTCATTTATAGAAGAGACAGAAGACATGAGGAAATGAAATGAATTTTTTTTTCAGAGGGTACACAACAAATTAGAGGCACAAGAGAAATGAATCTCAAATGTCCTTTTTCCCCCCACTCTGGGGGCATTCTGTGGCACCAGCTGGTTCCTAGTCCGTGCTTGGCACTCTTACCACAAAAGTGTTGCAGGTTGCCAACAAAGAAAGAAAAGAAAGGCCCGGAGGACTGGCTGTGCACACTGTCATTCTCTGTTCATGCCATCAGAGCCCGTGGGGAGCAGCCCCATCACACAGTCTGCTGTGCCAAGTGCATGGTCCCCGCCAGACCAACCCTCTGGAGGATCAACGGAAGCAGGGTCATCTGCCGCTCAAAGAGGCTTTCTGGCAAACAGGATGTATCCCCGCTAAAAACCTGAGTGACTATGGTCAGTGTGAGGGGGGCACAAAGTGTCGTTTGCCTTACTTTGGAAACTTTCTGAAGTCACTCAGTACTTAGCTGCAAGACAGGCAGCACGCTGGGAAGAATATAACAATCCAGCCCGTCTTCACAACAGGGACGCAGTCCAGTGAAGGGATACTAGTGGGCTCTTTATCTGATTTCCAACCTCTGCAAACCTCCTGGCTGCTGCTACAATAAAATCTTACAGATTAAGTAGCCTATAACAGAAACTTACTTCTCACAGTTCTGGAGGCTGGGAGATCCAGGAACATGGGCCCAGCAGACTTGACTGGTAAAGGGCCCACTTTCTAGTTCATGAACAGCACCTTCTTGCTGTGTCCTCACATGATGGGAGGGGAGCAAGTTTCTGTCTACTAGTTCACAGTGTTCCAACCTCATGCCTATTCCCCTCCCAAGGCTCCACCTCCTAGTACCCTCGCATTGGGCATTAGGATTTCAACATACAAATTTCTAAACATCAGAGATATTACATAAAAGATAAACTTTTCTAAAATGATATGAAAATGTTATGGGGTGGGGTCATGAGAGGTCTTTTTCATTTAACTTTAAACAATACTTATTAACTCTCTGATGGAGAAGGCAAGGAAGCTACTACATTGCCCTTCCTTCCTTTCCTCCCCTCTTCCCACCTCAGTTTTCTTTGATTGTGTGACAAATTACCATATTATGTTCTATTATGTCACTCACCATACAGTACTTGGTGGTTTAAAGAACAGAAATGTATTCATTCACTGTTCTGGAAGCCAGAAGTCCAAAATCAGTTTCAAAATCCAGTCCCACATCAAGGGGTCAGCAGGGCCACAGTCTCTGGAGGCTCTGGGAGGGAATCCTTGCCTTGCTTCTTCCAACTTTTGGAGGCTGCCTCCCTTCCCCCGGGACACAATGGCATCATTCCAGTCTCTGCCACTGTGGTCCCATGGCTTCTCCTCATCTGCCCTGTGGGTCAAGTCTCCTCCTCTCTCTGTCCTGTAAGAATATATACGACTGCAAGCAGGCCCTACCCAGATAATGGATGATGATCTCTCCACCTTAACGCCTGTGTGTAATCACATCTAAAAAGTCCTATTGGCCATTTAAGGCAGCAGTCCCAGGTTCCAGAATTCAGACATGGCTAACTTTCGGGGGGCATTGTTCAGCCTAACACTGTTCAATGATTTCTGTTCCAACAAGTGATGGTTTGTAATAGTTGCATTCTTTTCTGTCATTGCAATCCACACTTTTTCTTAGTTCCACATTTAAGGAGATTGCATGTCCACTCCCAGGCCTTTATCTTTGTTTCTCCATTTCTGAATTCTGGATTTTGATTCATTATGCTACTGTTAGGCTCTGATTCATCAATTTCAGTCCTTACACCCAGCACATCTTTCCCCTTTGCTTGTTTCAGTTTGCTCTGTTACTCTTTTTTCCAATTTCTGACACTGTCAATCTCAGTTTGTTTTCATCTGTGTAGTTTTCTCATAAAAGATTTTTAGAGCTGTAACTTTCACTCAGTACTGCTTTAGTGGGGCCCACAAATTTCACATGTTTTCATTCGTGCGGTTTTAAGTACCTTGTGATTTCTCTTGTGATTTTCCTCTTTCACCAGAGTTATTTTGTAATGCATTTACGTTTTGCTTAATTTAGCAGTTTCTGAAAGGGTTATGTTTAAGTGTGTTGATGTTAAGTATGGTATTATTTATTTTCTCCTTTAATTCGGTTTGTGGCTTTTACTTTCGCCTATTTTGAAAGGTGCATATATGTTTCTAATTAGCTTCTGGATCTGTGTTCTTTTATGTTGCACTTTTACCCTTATAATATTTTTCCCTTGAATTCCACCTAAATATCAAAATTGCTATCAGGACTTTGTCTAGTTTGTATTGGTCCATACATTTATTTTAGCTTTCTATATCTTTCAGTGTTGTTGTTTTTTTTTTTTTTTGAAAATTTTTTCAGTGTTCCAAAAGTCATTGTTTGTGCACCACACCCAGTGCTTCATGCAATACGTGCCCTCCACAATACCCACCACCAGGATCAACCAAACCCCCATCCCTCCCAAAACACTCAGTTTCTCTCTCAGAGTCCACAATCTCTCATGGTTTGTCTCCCGCTCTGGTTTCCCCCAACTCACTTCTCCTCTCCATCTCCCAATGTCCTCCATGTTATTCCTTATGCTCCACAAGTAAGTGAAACCATATGATAATTGATTCTGTCTGCTTGACTTATTTCACTCGGCATAATTTCTTCCATTCCCATCCATGTTGATACAAAAGTTGGGTATTCATCCTTTCTGATGGAGGCATAATACTCCATTGTATATATGGACCATATCTCCTTTATCCATTCGTCTGTTGAAGGGCATCTTGGTTCTTTCCACAGTCTGGTGACTGTGTCATTGCTGCTATGAACATTGGGGTACAGATGGCCCTTCTTTTCACTGCATCTATATCTTTGGTGTAAATACCCAGTAGTGCAATTGCAGGGTCATAGGGAAGCTCTATTTTTAATTTCTTAAGGAATCTCCACACTGTTTTCCAAACTGGCTGCACCAACTTGCATTCCCACAAACAGTGTAAGAGGGTTCCCCTTTCTCCACATCCTCTCCAATACACGTTGTTTACTGTCTTATTGATTTTGGCCATTCAGACTGGTGCAAGGTGGTATCTCAATGTGGTTTTTTTTTTTTTTAAGATTTTATTTACTTAGAGAGAGAGGGTACACACATGAATGAGGGCGAGGGAGGAGCAAAAGGAAAGGGAGAAAGAGGATCTCAAGAAGGCTCTCCTGAGCAAGGAGCTCAACACAGGGTTCAATTATACTTTTTCCTCTTGCCTTCCTGCAGTATCTTTCTTGTAAAGGACAGAGTCTGGCTCAAAATTAGTACAGTAATAATCTTTGTATCCTATCTTTGAATCTCATTTTCCAGGAGAAAAACAATATCATCCCCTCTATATGAATACTCATTAGATAATGAATATTGTCTTCAAGAATGGAAGTCAGCTTTTGGTCCCTTGATCTTTTCATTCTCATATTCTTGAAAACCAAAGCTTAATAAGATAAGGATTTTTCTAGTGCTTTTTACTAAGTTTTTCTTAAAGGCACATTTTTAAAAAATTTTATTTTTTATAAACATATATTTTTATCCCCAGGGGTACAGGTCTGTGAATCTCCAGGTTTACACACTTCACAGCACTCACCATAGCACATACCCTCCCCAATGTCCATAACCCCACCCCCCTCTCCCAACCCACCTCCCCCCATCAACCCTCAGTTTGTTTTGTGAGATTAAGAGTCACTTATGGTTTGTCTCCCACCCAATCCCATCTTGTTTCATTTACTCTTCTCCTACCCCCTTAACCCCCCATGTTGCAGCTCCTCTCCCTCATATCAGGGAGATCATATGATAGTTGTCTTTCTCCAGTTGACTTATTTCACTAAGCATGATACCCTCTAGTTCCATCCACGTCGTCGCAAATGGCAAGATTTCATTTCTTTTGATGGCTGCATAGTATTCCATTGTGTATATATACCACATCTTCTTTATCCATTCGTCTGTTGATGGATATCTAGGTTCTTTCCATAGTTTGGCTATTGTGGACATTGCTGCTATAAATATTCAGGTGCATGTGCCCCTTCGGATCACTACGTTTGTATCTTTAGGGTAAATACCCAGTAGTGCAATTGCTGGGTCATAGGGTAGTTCTATTTTCAACATTTTGAGGAACCTCCATGCTGTTTTCCAGAGTGGTTGCACCAGCTTGCATTCCCACCAACAGTGTAGGAGGGTTCCCCTTTCTCTGCATCCTCGCCAGCATCTGTCATTTCCTGACTTGTTCATTTTAGCCATTCTGACTGGCGTGCGGTGGTATCTCATTGTGGTTTTGATTTGTATTTCCCTGATGCCGAGTGATATGGAGCACTTTTTCATGTGTCTGTTGGCCATCTGGATGTCTTCTTTGCAGAAATGTCTGTTCATGTCTTCTGCCCATTTCTTGATTGGATTATTTATTCTTTGGGTGCTGAGTTTGCTAAGTTCTTTATAGATTCTGGACACTAGCCCTTTATCTGATATGTCGTTTGCAAATATCTTCTCCCATTCTGTCAGTTGTCTTTTGGTTTTGTTAACTGTTTCCTTTGCCGTGCAAAAGCTTTTGATCTTGATAAAATCCCAATAGTTCATTTTTGCCCTTGCTTCCCTTGCCTTTGGCAATGTTCCTAGGAAGATGTTGCTGCGGCTGAGGTCAAAGAGGTTGCTGCCTGTGTTCTCCTCAAGGATGTTGATGGATTCCTTTCTCACATTGAGGTCCTTCATCCATTTTGAGTCTATTTTCGTGTGTGGTGTAAGGAAATGATCCAATTTCATTTTTCTGCATGTGGCTGTCCAATTTTCCCAACACCATTTGTTGAAGAGGCTGTCTTTTTTCCATTGGACATTCTTTCCTGCTTTGTCAAAGATTAGTTGACCATAGAGTTGAGGGTCTATTTCTGGGCTCTCTATTCTGTTCCATTGATCTATGTGTCTGTTTTTGTGCCAGTACCATGCTGTCTTGATGATGACAGCTTTGTAATAGAGCTTGAAGTCCAGAATTGTGATGCCACCAACTTTGGCTTTCTTTTTCAATATTTCTTTGGCTATTAGAGGTCATTTCTGGTTCCATATAAATTTCTTTGAAAAAAATGGATGGTACTTTGATAGGAATTGCATTAAATGTGTAGATTGCTTTAGGTAGCATAGACATTTTCACAATATTTATTCTTCCAATCCAGGAGCATGGAACATTTTTCCATTTCTTTGTGTCTTCCTCAATTTCTTTCATGAGTACTTTATAGTTTTCTGTGTATAGATTCTTAGTCTCTTTGGTTAGGTTTATTCCTAGGTATCTTATAGTTTTGGGTGCAATTGTAAATGGGATGGACTCCTTAATTTCTCTTTCTTCTGTCTCGTTGTTGGTGTAGAGAAATGCAACTGATTTCTGTGCATTGATTTTATATCCTGACACTTTACTGAATTCCTGTACAAGTTCTAGCAGTTTTGGAGTGGAGTCTTTTGGGTTTTCCACATATAGTATCATATCATCTGCGAAGAGTGATAGTTTGACTTCTTCTTTGCTGATTTAATTTCCTTTTGTTGTCTGATTGCTGAGGCTAGGACTTCTAGTACTGTGTTGAATAGCAGTGGTAATAACGGACATCCCTGCCGTGTTCCTGACCTTAGCGGAAAAGCTTTCAGTTTTTCTCCATTGAGAATGATATTTGCAGTGGGTTTTTCATAGATGGCTTTGATAATATTGAGGTATGTGCCCTCTATCCCTACACTTTGAAGAGTTTTGATCAGGAAGGGATGCTGTGCTTTGTCAAATGCTTTGTCAGCATCTATTGAGAGTATCATATGGTTCTTGTTCTTTATTAATGTGTTGTATCACATTGATTGATTTGCGGATGTTGAACCAACCTTGCAGCCCTGGAATAAATCCCACTTGGTCGTGGTGAATAATCCTTTTAATGTACTGTTGAATCCTATTGGCTAGTATTTTGGTGAGAATTTTTGCATCTGTGTTCATCAAGGATATTGGTCTGTAGTTCTCTTTTTGGATGGGATCCTTGTCTGGTTTTGGGATCAAGGTGATGCTGGCCTCATAAAATGAGTTTGGAAGTTTTCCTTCCATTTCTATTTTTTGGAACAGTCTCAGGAGAATAGGAATTAGTTCTTCTTTAAATGTTTGGTAGAATTCCCCCGGGAAGCCGTCTGGCCCTGGGCTTTTGTTTGTTTGGAGGTTTTTGATGACTGTTTCAATCTCCTTACTGGTTATGGGTCTGTTCAGGCTTTCTATTTCTTCCTGGTTCAGTTGTGGTAGTTTATATGTCTCTAGGAATACATCCATTTCTTCCCGATTGTCAAATTTGTTGGCGTAGAGTTGCTCATAGAATGTTCTTATAATTGTCTCTATTTCTTTGGTGTTCGTTGTGATCTCTCCTCTTTCATTCATGATTTTATTTATTTGGGTCCTTTCTCTTTTCTTTTTGATAAGTCTGGCCAGGGGCTTATCAATCTTATTAATTCTTTCAAAGAACCAGCTCCTAGTTTCGTTGATTTGTTCTATTGTTTTTTTGGTTTCTATTTCATTGATTTCTGCTCTGATCTTTATGATTTCTCTTCTCCTGCTGGGTTTAGGGTTTCTTTCTTGTTCTTTCTCCAGCTCCTTTAGGTTTGGGTTAGGTTGTGTATTTGAGACCTTTCTTGTTTCTTGAGGAAGGCTTGTACCGCTATATATTTTCCTCTCAGGACTGCCTTTGTTGTGTCCCACAGATTTTGAACCATTGTGTTTTCATTATCATTTGTTTCCATGAATTTTTTCAATTCTTCTTTAATTTCCTGGTTGACCCATTCATTCTTTAGAAGGATGCTGTTTAGTCTCCATGTATTTGGGTTCTTTCCAAATTTCCTCTTGTGATTGAGTTCTAGCTTCAGAGCATTGTGGTCTGAAAATATGCAGGGAATGATCCCAATCTTTTGATACCGGTTGAGACCTGATTTAGGACCGAGGATGTGATCTAGTCTGAAGAATGTTCCATGTGCACTAGAGAAGAATGTGTATTCTGTTGCTTTGGGATGAAATGTTCTGAATATATCTGTGATGTCCATCTGGTCCAGTGTGTCATTTAAGGCCTTTATTTCCTTGTTGATCTTTTGCTTGGATGATCTGTCCATTCAGTGAGGGGAGTGTTAAAGTCCCCTACTATTATTGTATGATTGTCGATGTGTTTCTTTGATTTTGTTATTAATTGGTTTATATAGTTGGCTGCTCCCACGTTAGGGGCATAGATATTTACAATTGTTAGATCTTCTTGTTGGACAGATCCTTTGAGTATGATATAGTGTCCTTCTTCATCTCTTATTATCGTCTTTGGTTTAAAATCTAATTGATCTGATATAAGGATTGCCACTCCTGCTTTCTTCTGATGTCCATTAGCATGGTAAATTCTTTTCCACCCCCTCACTTTAAATCTGAAGTTGTCTTCGGGTTTAAAATGAGTTTCTTGTAGGCAACATATAGATGGGTTTTGTTTTTTTATCCATTCTGATACCCTGTGTCTTTTGATTGGGGCATTTAGCCCATTAACATTCAGGGTAACTATTGAGAGATATGAATTTAGTGCCATTGTATTGCCTGTAAGGTGACTGTTATTGTATATTGTTTCTGTTCCTTTCTGATCTATTACTTTTAGGCTCTCTCTTTGCTTAGAGGACCCCTTTCAATATTTCCTGTAGAGCTGGCTTGGTGTTTGCAAATTCTTTCAGTTTTTGTTTGTCCTGGAAGGTTTTAATCTCTCCTTCTATTTTCAATGATAGCCTAGCTGGATATAGTATTCTGGGCTGCATGTTTTTCTCGTTTAGTACTCTGAATATATCATGCCAGCTCTTTCTGGCCTGCCAGGTCTCTGTGGATAAGTCTGCTGCCAATCTAATATTTTTACCATTGTATGTTACAGACTTCTTTTCCCGGGCTGCTTTCAGGATTTTCTCTTTGTCACTAAGACTTGTAAATTTTACTATTAGGTGACAGGGTGTGGACCTATTCTTATTGATTTTGAGGGGGGTTCTCTGAACCTCCTGAATTTTGATGCTTGTTCCCTTTGCCATATTGGGGAAATTCTCTCCAATAATTGTCTCCAATATACCTTCTGCTCCCCTCTCTCTTTCTTCTTCTTCTGGAATCCCAATTATTCTAATGTTGTTTCGTCTTATGGTGTCACTTATCTCTCGAATTCTGCCCTCGTGGTCCAGTAGTTGTTTATCCCTCTTTTGCTCAGCTTCTTTATTCTCTGTCAATTGGTCTTCTATATCGCTAATTCTTTCTTCTGCCTCATTTATCCTAGCAGTGAGAGCCTCCATTTTTGATTGCACCTCATTAATAGCTTTTTTGATTTCAACTTGATTAGATTTTAGTTCTTTTATTTCTCCAGAAAGGGTTTTTATATCTCCCGAGAGGGTTTCTCTAATATCTTCCATGCCTTTTTTGAGCCCAGCTAGAACCTTGAGAATCGTCATTCTGAACTCTAGATCTGACATATTACCAATGTCTGTATTGATTAGGTCCCTAGCCTTTGGTACTGCCTCTTGTTCTTTTTTTTGTGGTGAATTTTTCCGCCTTGTCATTTTGTCCAGATAAGAGTATATGAAGGAGTAAGTAAAATACTAAAAGGGTGGCAACAACCCCAGGAAAATATGCTTTAGCCAAATCAGAAGAGATCCCAAATCGTTAGGGGGGGGGGG
>NW_022632273.1:0-13697 GCF_010015895.1 Lontra canadensis | reverse complement strand
TCCGGGAAAGCACTGAAGGTGAGGGGTGAGGTCAGCAGGAGGAGAGCGTGGACTTCTATTCTGAAACATTTTGTTACGAAACATTTAATCTATCCAGCTGTTCTAGTTTTGCTTTTTCTCTTCTCACTGGCAGACATAATTCCAGTTCTCCAAGAATAGGCATGTCTCATCCTCGGCTCTGGATTTATAGCCCCCCTTTCCCTCTAACTGAACGGCCTGTGCGGATTCTCCCCAAGGAGAGAAACATCGAAGCTGGTGCTTCTCAGCCGCGGCGCTCGGGACGCAGCAGGCGGCACAATTCGTCACTGAGTGGGCGCTGTCGCATCCATCAGAGGGGGTTACGGCATCTCCGGACTCAAACCCCTAGATGCCAGTCCCATCTACACCCACGGCAGGACAACCCAGAGGGCACGCCAACATCGCCAAGTATCTCCTGGGGGCACAACTGCCAGCTGCCGAGGAGCTTTACTCTAACGTCTCTCGGCCCGGCAGAGGATGCTGGCCCTTGAACCTTGGGACCATCACGGAGGCACAAACACAGAGAATCCCCAGAACTGGGACCATGTCCTTTGGGACAGTATCTGTCGGCGATGAAGGCAAAGGCTTCTGGGGGCCTGCCTGACTCACTCCCTCCTTGGAGAACCCCATCACTCACAGGCCTGCTAAGGACACTTGAGCCCACCAGGCTCGCGCAGTCAGCTCCCCCTCCGGACTGTGAAATCAGAACCTTGGATGGAGGCCAGTCTGTGCTGGGCACCGGGGTGACAGGTCCAGAGAAGTACTGGCTCCGGCGGCCGTTCCTGCCTCAAGAACACCACACACGGCCTGGCAGCAGACAGACAGACAGGAAGCGTAGGAGCACGCCAAGACGCGGAGACGAGGCTCTGGGGGCCGAGAGAGCAGGGACCGGTGGCCAGTCCCATCACTACTTGATGAGGCAGGAAAAAACCTTCCTGCATACAGAGACATGAGCAGAGAGAGCCAGGGAGAGAAGCCAGGACAAGAGACCAGAAGCCACGGCATCATCGTGGTGGTTCCCAGTTCCTCTACCAGAGCCTCACGGCACCAGCTGGAAATCCTCCCTCTGGGTTCTGCAGAACACCCCCTTTTCCTTCCACGGTTTTCTAGGAGCCAAAGAGGAACTGTTTCTTGCCCAAACAGACACAGGACAGCAGGTCCAAAGAGATTAATCTAGAAAACGGCTGAAGCTGCAGGGAGGAGGGACACGGGGAGGGCTCCAGAAGTCTTCTTGACCAGCCAGGCCTGGAGCCAGAGGGTGCTCTGACAAGGAGGCAGCAGGTGTCCCCATGGTGGAGTGGGGAGGACTTACCCAGAGACACCAGAAGTCCACAGTTTTCCAGCATCACCTCCTGGTACAGGGTCCTCTGGGCCGGGTCCAGCTGCCCCCACTCCTCCTGGGTAAAAGTCACGGCCACATCATCGAAGGTCACAGATACCTGCCAAGTCAAACACAGAGAGCAGCGTTGGCCTTGGGGCTGCTGGATGGGATCAGAGCTCATCCCTACATCCCCGGTAAAGATGCAGAGTGATCAAGGCTCCCATCACCCAGTACCTCCTGAGGGCCAAGCTCTGTGCTGGGCTCGAGGGGCAGGTGGGCCCTGCTCTGGATGTGCTCCGGTAGTGTAAGGGAGAAGCCTCCTCCGTGGGAGGCCCTGGAAGGTCACACAGACAATGGAAATGACGCGAGGACTGGGAGATGCAGACAGCAAGGGCTCTAGGACGTCCGAGGAATGAGGGAGCATGTAATAACGGTGTCAGTAACAACAGCAGTACCTGAGCCTCACTGGTCCTGCTAGCTGCCTGCCCCATGCTGAGGGCTTCGCATCCTGGGTAAAGGGACTACAAGTCCCCAGGTCTTAAGTCATCTTGAGTTTCCACCAGTGTTGTCTAGTTGTTCGAATGTTGACTTGAAAACACTTCATAAGGAGTTTGCCTTGTTAACGTTACTCCACCATTTTCTAGTTTCCTCAATGTTAAATATCCAACATGTGCAGGACCACATCCTACACACCACAAGTTAAATATAAAGAACTCAGCTACTCCACTCCCCGATGGACAGCCCCACTACTGCACATCTGTCATTTAAATGCTCCAAGCCACTGGCTCATGGTTTTTCATGTGCACTTTCGGTACCCACATCTCTGTGCATTGCAGGTTTGTCCCCTCTATCAGTGCTCTCGAATTAATATTTCTATTAAACACCTGGACATTCCTAATTAATTGGTTCATACATAGGAACCCTGCAGTATTACTCAGCTCTGGTGCTGGATAAACTCACATCACGAGGCACATCTTGGCCATTTAGATAAACACAGAAAAGTCAACTAGGGCCTCCACATTGACAACCAAATGATATATGTCTAAATTATGGAAACTCTCTGACATGCACTCCCCTAGCATCGTATGTGATTGGTTAGGGGTACAGATATGCATTTTTCCCATCCGTCTTGAGCTGAAAATTGGGGAAGAATTAGCGAGGATCAGTTATTAATCAAATCTTGGCTATCTGGGGCTGAGTCTTAGAGAAGTCATGGTCTAGCTTCCTGGGTGTCACTCAGGGCTAGGAATCGGGCTTCCGGCCAAGAATGACAGAGCGGACTGGTTCCCAGGTTGCTAAGGGTACAGGAGGGATTCGATTCCTGGGCGGGAGCAGCACGTCTGGGGTCAGTGTCACTTTTAAATACGGTGTGCCCATTGTCGGGCCATCTGCACATTCAGTCCCTCTCCGTGTACTCTAAGACTGGAGATGAAGAAAGTGACAACCTTCTCCACTCGTCTGACACACACACATCAAAGAGAAACCGAGTACCGCCTCGCTCCAGGCTGCCCAGGAGCCCTCTCCGCAGCAGCGAGGCAGCAATGCCCCAGACATCGTCCACTCACCCGCGCAGGGTCCCTCCACGCCGCCGCCATCATGGGACCCTGTGCACGGAGCGAGGCCGGGACCGGCAGCGACGCAGGCGGGTCCCGCCGGCTCGGCCGACTGCCACCTCTCCCCTGACCCGGGAGGTGTGACCGCGGCTGACTTTCCCACTCCCCGGGCGTCGGGTGGCTCACGGCTCCTTCAAAGGCGCGGGGCTGAGCGGTAGCCGTCTCTCTGCTCTTCTTGGAAGAGCTTCACTGGAGGTGGCCACAGAACAGCGACGCCCTCCCCACAGCTGGCGTGGACGGAACCGTCGCATACGAATGACGTAGGACCAGGAGCCCGGAAACCCCGCCGCCACGGGAGCGGACGCCAGTGCACAGCCTTCTGGGCAGTGTAGTTTGGGCTCTACAAACGCGCCCCGGAAGAACGTGTTCCGGAGCGGGTACTCCTCGTCCTAAAAGACCTACCAGACCCAGAGCTCGTCGTCACAGCCCCCTCTAAACGGCGAACACAACGCGAGGGGACAGGAGGAAAGGCGAGGCCGTCCCTGTCCCGCCCGGGAAAGGCGAGGCTCGGCGGCGGGGACCTCCGCCCGCGATCAGGACGCGTGGTCACCAGGCCCTTGGGTCGGCTGGTGACGTCCCCAGTGCGCCTCATCTCCCGGAGATGTCCCTGGACGGAAGACGGTGCTCCAGCGGTGACGGCACCGCCGGGGCCAGGACGCCGGAAGCCCCCTCCGACGCGGCCCCCCACTGAGGGGCTTTCTGTGGGCCAGCGCCATGCGCTGCGGCGCCTTGACGCGCGGATTGGGCCTGGGAGCTGGAGGGGCGGCGTGGGAGCCCTGGAGCTGGGGAGGCCGCCCGTGACCCCAGGCTGGAGCCCGGCGCTGTGGAGTGTCTGTCCCACGCGGCACCTCGCCCTGCGTCTGAGCGCCGGCGGAGGGGTCGTGTGCGGACGCGGAGTGCGGGAGTGGTCGGCCGCCGCCGCCGCCTCGAGTCTCCGCGAGGGCGAGAATAGGTGGAGACGGGAACGGACCGGGGCGAAACCGGAGCCAGCCTGGCGCTGAGGAGGTGCAAACGAGAAACCCACAAAACCGTGTTAGATGCTAACATTCTTTTCAGAGTTATATTAGGCAAAATCTTACATGTCGCCATCGGGGACTTCTATAGTTTTCTTCTCATGACTATGAGAGTGAGAGAATAACGCCTCACTTGGAATGAGTTGAGAAGACATACGGTCGTGAAGAATGGAAACTGTGTGCAGAAGATATCAAGAGATTTAAGTTTATGGACTATTACTCAGCCATGAGAAGGAATGAAACGGTGCCATTTATAACGGCATGGATGGAGTTAGAGTGTATTATCCTAAGCAAAATAAGTCAGAGAAAGACAAATACCATATGATTTCACTCAGATGTGGGATTTAAGAACCAAAACAAACGATCACGGAGGGGAAAAAAGAGGAAAACTAAGAAACGCTATTAACCATAAAGAACGAACTGACTGAGGGTTGCCAGAGGAGAGGTGGGTGGGGTAGAGGTTCAGTAGGTGATGAGGATGAACGAGCACACTTCAAAAAAAGAAAAGATTTTATTTATTTATTTATTTATTTATTTATTTATTTATTTGAGAGAGAGAGCATGAAAGGGGGGAAAGTCAGAGGGAGAAGCAGCCCTCTGCTGAGCAGGGAGACCACTGTGGAACTCAGTCCTGGGACTCCAGGATCATGGCCTGAGCAGAAGGCAGCCGCTCAAACAACTGAACCACCCAGGTGCCCAGGAGTGCACTTCCGATGAGCATTGTGTTGTGTATGGAAGTGTTGAATCACTATATTGTACACCTGAAACTAATATTACACTGTATGTTAGTTGGAATATAAATAAAAACTAAAAAAATTTTCGAAGTAGAGAAGAGCATAATGACTGAATCAAGGATTAAGATGCAGTTGATTTCCTAGAAGAAGATGCTTTTTATAAAAGGAGGTTGTGGAGAAGTGTGGCGTAATTAACACACAAGGAACAGTGTGATCCATCATTGGGCATAGTAATTTGACCAAATTGGAAAAGGCATTCTTTTCACATATGGCTGACCCCACTAAATTAAATCATTTGAGGGTAGGGTGTACATCAGGTACCAAAATTAAGATTTTTATATTCTGTGTCCTAGGTGGCAGAATGCCCAGAGTAAGTGGTGAGGAAAACTATGTAGCTATTGGAGACTTTGAAATCCCTACCGTAGAGCATGTCTGAGAGTTTTCACCATTTATACACGTCACCTCGTAGTCAATGTGGAAGCCCTCATTGACTTTTCTCTGCTTAATCTACCTCCCCAAATATGTGCCCAGTGATGTGTTTATCTAGCACCAGTACTGAATAGTCTTGCAGGGTTCCTATGTACAAACCAGTGAGTTTATTAGGAATTTCCAGGTGTTTAATTGAAATACTGATTTGAGAGCACTGACAAGACAAAGCTAGAAAGCACAGAAATATGGGCACTGGAGGTACAGATGAAAAACCATGAACTAATGTCCTGGAGCATTTAGATGACAGATCTGCGGTAGTGAGGCTGTCCGTCGGCGAGTTGGAGTGGCTGAGTTACTTCTGTTTACTTAGTGGGTCTGGTCACATGCAGAGACGTGGTCCTGCATGTGCTCGACATTTCATATTGAGGAACCCATGAAGAGAGTGATATGTACTTCATATAAAGTATTTTTAAGTCAGGAGACACAGCCATGAGAGCAATGACTGCGATGAGCAGAGAACATGCTTAAGCTCCCAACTCTGTGTGTTCTGGTGAAGTCAACTTATGGATGGAGGGAGTAGCTGACACACGAGGCTGTAACAGGATACAGGGAAAAGCTGGAAGAGTTCCCTAAATTGTTGCAAGTGGAGGAGGTCTTTTCAGAAGATGTGATGTTACATTCATTATTATGCATGATTTACTTGGTGCAATCAGAATATGACACATGACATAGGTGCTAGTGAATTCATTGAGAATTGAGTGGCACTGATGTACAGTGAAACATTTTGTCTCAGAGATGGTAGCACGCTGGAGGTGAGTATGAAGAGGGTGGACCTCTGGGCTGATCAGTCCTGGCTTACAAATGGCATACTCAGGAAAACATGGGGAATAGTACATGGGAGTCTAGAAGCAAACGTGACAGGTGGTAGGTCGTACACCACCAGAGTGGTTATCTGCACAAGGCAGTAACTAGTTTTCCTTTTTTTTTTAAAAAAAGATTTTATTTATTTATTTATTTGATAGACAGAGATCACAAGTAGGCAGAGAGGCAGGCAGAGAGGGGAGGAAGCAGGCTCCCTGCTGAGCAGAGAGCCCAATGCGGGGCTCGATCCCAGGATTCTGGGATCATGACCTGGGCCGAAGGCAGAGGCTTTAACCCACTGAGCCACCCAGGTGCCCCAGTAACTAGTTTTTAAGGTGAGTGGTTGAGTCACCATCCTTGCCCAGGAGGGACATCATCTTGGGAGGCTCTCATGGGAAAGAGCTTCTACAAGAAATAAAGATTCCATCCAGTCACACACCAACTCAAAGAACTATAAAGAACTGCTACAAAATTATTCAAGTTTTATTAATTAAAATTGTGAATCTAAAACCAACAAAAGACCGATAAAATAGTAGATCCAGGAGAGCTCTCTGGGCAACCACAATGAAACAGGTGCACACAGGGCTCAAGAAGCCATCTGAATGGATGGAGGCAACACCCTCTGAGAGTGGGCCCGGACCCAGGGGTGCTCCAGGATCTGGGCTAAGGGCAGCCGCTCCGAAGGCTGGTACCTGAGAAGCCTGGAGATCAAGTCCCGGGCCCCCAAAGGTAATGATGGGGGAAACCTTACATCGACCTGATGATGCCAGAGAAGAAAAAGAGAACATCATTAATTTCTGTGCTGTGTGTTTTCGCCATTCCTTAAGACCCTTGAAAGCACTGTTCTGGATCTTATTAGACAATCTTTGCGTGCACCACAGGCTCTGCAGGCCTGGCTCCTGAATGAATGCCCAGAGTGTAGCCATCTTACCTTGAGGATGCGTTGGTATGTCTCAATATGGGAAGGACTCTCGAAGGGTGGACTTCCCACCAGCAGCTCATAACACAGCACTCCAATGCTCCACAGATCTACTTTCTCATTATATGTTCTCCTTTCAATAATTTCGGGGGGCAAGTAGTCCAGAGTCCCACACGCTGTCTTTCTCCTAGAGGACACCAGGGAAGGGAGCACTGTGCAAAGGCCCAGAACAAGGGTAACCCTCCTTTTCTAGATTCCAGTAAGAAGGGAGACTCTCAAAAGTCCGAGAAGTCCCCTCCTGAGCATGGGACTTTGGAAACACTAAGTTTTTTTTTTTAAGATTTTATTTATTTATTTGACAGACAGAGATCACAAGTAGGCAGAGAGGCAGGCAGAGAAAGAGGAGGAAGCAGGCTCCCCTCTGAGCAGAGAGCCCGATGCGGGGCTCGATCCCAGGACCCCGAGATCACGACCCGAGCCGAAGGCAGAGGCTCAACCCACTGAGCCACCCAGGCGCCCCATGGAAACACTAAGTTTTAATAAGGATCAAGGTTTAGGGACGGCCAATACTGGGACCCACCAATTCTGTATTTTGGAATTATTTATGTAGTTACGCAGTTATGTAGCTCATGATCCAAGATGTTTTCAGATATGTTGGGCATCAGCAGAGATTTTGAACAAAGAGACAGTGCATCAAGAAGGACCAATTAAAATTCCTGGAGTTATAGAGCAATGAATCTTACCTACATGGGTACTTACTGGAAAAGTCACATGTTACCAGAGATCAAAAGATAAAAGAGAAGGTCGAGCTACATTCTTTGTCTACAATTGCACATTAAATATATGCATTTGAAAAAGGCAGTACTCAAATACAAAAGCAAGTTTGCATCTTGCATCTGGGTCTTACACACAGCATGAATTAAATTGGATCATTCCTAAGTGGCACCTAGGGCCCATACCACCACCACCAGACCTACCTCAGAGATGGGGTGTGCACAGACCAGCCAAAGTCTGCAATCTTCACCTCACCCCTGAGCCCCAGCAGTAGGTTCTCTGGCTTAATATCCCTGTGGATCACCTTTTTTTCGTGGCAGTAGATCAGAGCATCTGCCACTTCCTCCATTATCTGAGTGAGCAAAGAAAGAGCTGTTTGGAAATGAAGCCTCCCCCCCTCACTTCATAAAAGATAAAATACTCCTCATGCAGTTATAGTTGTAGTGGAATCTTTGTTTCCTGCTTACTGACCCTGTTCCTTCCTTAATGGCACCACAATTCTTGGTGGGGGAGGGATTCCTCTCCCCGTTTTATGTGGTCTTATAGGATGGATGCTGAGGTGACAGAACCTCCCCTTTGCCCTAGAACAGCAAGTAGCTGGACACCAGCCTTGTGCTGAGCTAAACAGATAATCTCCCACAGGACCTGAGGCCTGAAAAAATGATACAAAAGCAGGAGGAAAGCTGCAAGATCATTAATTCCATCAGCAAGCTGACCCAGCACTTCTGCTGGTTTGACTGTTGCTCTGATTCCCCATCTGGAACACTCCAGAAATCTCTTGCTTCCTATTTCTAAGCCAGTTCCACTCACTTACCCAGGGAACCCTTTCCTAGGCTTTCAACATGCTTCTCTGCATAAGGTAGCAAAGTCAGACGGTCTTGCTTACCCTGATTACTAATATCCTGGAGTGATTAGGGCATCCACTGTGAAGTTATGAGCTGTATATGTCATTACATAAAAGGTACAGAATTTGAAACAAAGAAAAAAGAAGAACGTGGATAATAATGATAGCCAAAAGCAGTGACCGCCCCTCCCAACCAGTCCACAGTAAACTCATGGGCCCAAGAGCCCCCAGACCGCCTCCTCACCGTCACTGTGCGCTGTTCGTCTAACGTGTGGCTCTTCTGCAGCTCCTTGTAGAGCTCACCCCTTGGAGCATATTCCAGAATCAGGTACACGCGGCGGGCATCATGGAAATAGTTGTAGAGGCGCAGGATATTGGGGTGTCTGGAGAAGGGAAAGAGGAAGGGTTAGACTCATAAGGCCCAACTCCTGATGCTGTCACAAGTGACTGGTCACACAAGGGGCAAGTTGTGCTGGGACCAGAACAAAGCAGATCCCGGAGTGTGAGAGGACAGGAGCAAGCAGCAGGATCTGGGTGCCTGAAACAGGGAGGATGACACGGTGTGAGCGCAGTGAACTGCAGAAAAAAATCCTCGAGGGGCCTATTGGAGGGTGCTTTGGGGGGACTGCCAGAGATGGAAGAGAACACAGAATGAGAAGCCGGTGCCGGATTCTCCTGCAGCGGGGCCTCACTGCAGGTGCGCCTGGATTTCAATTTCCCTGCGCAGCTGGGGCTCCAGTCCTTCCTTTTCGATCTGGGACTTGAAGAGGACTTTCAGGGCCACGATAAAATGGCTTTCCTTGAGCCGAGCCAGGTACACATTCCCAAATTTCCCCTTGCCCAGAGGACGCCCGATATCAAAGTCATCCACTGTGAAGCGCCGCCTGCGAGGAAAGGAAGAAAAGAGCCTTATGGGAGGGAGGTGGAGGGCGTCCTTCCCTGGACCCCACCGCGGCCCCTGCCCGTCCTCATCCGGTCCACAAGCCACCATTAAACTTGCGCGGCTTACTCTTCGCTTGTCGCGCCACTCCGTCCCCCTGCAGCGACCGCGCCGCCGACACTCACACGGGCTCGCCGCTGAGCTCCACGCGGCCCGCTGCAGCGATGGGGGACGGAGGGCGGTCGGCCCTTCCTCCTGCGCTGCGTCCACCCCCGGCCGCGGACACCAGCCCTTCGCGACGTTTCCTGCGGTCCCGGGTCTTCTTCTGCTTCCCCGCGGGCTCAACTCGGTTCGAACTCATCACGCCGTCTGGTCGGCTCCCGAGAGGAGACGACGGCGACCGGACGCCTTCCTCAGCCCACCGGAAACGTCCTGAAGGGCGGCGAAGGCCCGCAGCGTGCAGGCGCCGCTCCTCAGACGCGGAGCCACACACACACTCGCAGGGAAAGCCGCTCACCTCGCAGCCTGGGACCCGCCGACACCGACGAACTCCCCCCCGCGCGCCAGCTCAAGGCCCTTTATCCTAGTGACCCCATTGGCTGAGCCTGATTGGTTGAAGCTTCCGAGCGCGGAGACTGCTGGGAGTTTCCCATTAGTCGAAGCTTCTGAGCGCGGAGGCAGCGTGCCCAATAGGAGAGGTGGAAATGGCGGACGCGGGCGCGTGCGCGGGGCAGGGTCCGGTGGGACACCGGGAGCTGGGGCTTCGGGGATGAACACCTCGGAAAAGGGGGGACGAACAGAGGGCAGCCCAGAGGGTATGATGCTCAGGGGTCTCCATGAATGAATACCTACAGAAATGCACGAGAGCGCCAGTCCAGTAATGAACTGACCCGGGTCACGTGGGAATGAATAGACGCCAACCGCGGGAAGCCGCCGGGGTTCCCGTGTGAAGCCCGCAAACCACGGGCGCGCCCAACCGCACCACCCGCGCTTGAAGGTCGTGCCCCGTTTGGGCCACTCCCCGGGGGCCCTCCTTCATCACGCTCCCTGCAATTTCGGCCTCCTCCCCCAGTGTCTTGCAGCTCTTGGCCTCCCCACTCCACTCCACAACCCCTGCAGCCTCCCCTAGGCCTGCAGGCCCACTCGGCGCGGTGACACACAGCCTAGTCAACTCTTGCCTCATGTATTTGTTGGACCAGCAAAAAATTTTTACCAGCCAAAAAAACAGGTTTATTTGGAAATAATGGAGAATTACAATTAGGGACAGGAATATACAGCAAAAACCATAGGCTAGTCCCTCAAACAGGAGAGGAACACAGTTTGCGGAGAAGGGAATTTGGGAGCAGTTGTTTTGAAGAAAATTATGTTGGAGAAAAGCAACAGTTAAGAAAAGATGGTTTCCCATTGCTTGAGTTACAGGGGTGGTCAGTTTCTTTTCTTTTCTTTTTTTTTTTTTTTTTAAGATTTTATTTATTTATTTGACAGAGATCACAAGTAGGCAGAGAGGCAGGCAGAGAGGAGGAAGCAGGCTGAGCAAAGAGCCCGATGTGGGGCTTCATCCCAGGACTCTGAGATGATGACCTGAGCCAAAGGCAGAGGCTTTAACCCACTGAGCCACCCAGGCGCCCCGGGGTGGTCAGTTTCTTGCAGGAAAAGCAATGTACATCTTTTCTCCTTGGGGCCTGTTATAGATTATTCTTTCCTGTGGAGGATTATTCTGTTGGGATCTGTGATTGACATCCCTAGGCAGCATGTGAGAGCTTCCCGCGTGGACTCCTGACTCCATTTTAGCGAAATTCCCTTTTATTTTCATAGACCCTGTCATCAGTTTGCATCTGGAGTCTCAAATAGTAAAATCAATCCACATGTCTATTTGGCAAATACAGACGTTCCAGATGCTTTTAAATGGAATTCTTTTAGATAGGTAACAATATAAATTGTTGGAGAAATAGAACTTAAAAAGAAAAAAATCTTCTCCCAACCCAGAAAATCTCTCCACAAAGGTAGTAGAGAAATAAAAATGTTTATTACTGAGTAAGCCTTAAACCAGAATGGGATGCCTTATCAAAGATAATCGCTAAGAGATGGCAAAGTCAGAAAGATACCCTTTCATATAACCAAGCAGATACTAGCTTTCTCATTACATATTTTCAGCATAGACAGTCATTAGTCCTCATGTAAGAAAACATGACAGCACCAATTGTTACACAATTCATCCTAAATTTACCTAGTAATTGGGCTGGCTATCTGCTGCTACCTTGGCTTTCTATAAGGGAAACAAACTTCTCATTACCTGAGGGTAGATGGTAGTGTTAACCTTAAAAATACAAGTTACCTTAGCAGCAAAAATGGGTTTATTTGGAAATAGCATAGAACTGCAATTAGAGACACACAAATTATGGTAAAACCATAGGCGGAGCCAACAAAGAAGTTATTTTACGGAGGAGGAAGAAGTTGGGATGATTGTTTTGAACAAAATCCTTTGGAGCAAAGCAACAGTTCAAGGTGATGACCGTTTCTCAATGGCAGAGTTGCAGGGATGATTGATCTTATGAGAGATCCAGTGTCCATATACCCCATGGGGGCCTAGAGTTAGGCCTCCACCTTCCCACAGAAACTGGGACAGAGGGATGCTATCTCCTTTGATGTCAGCATTTCAAAGAGAGAGCTCCCAGGTCTTCTGAGAAAGACATTCCGGGGTTGGGAGAGCACTGGGTCCCTGAGGGAAAGCAAGAGGGCTAGTGTTAAGGAGGGTGCATAGCGCAGGGAGCACCTGGTGTTATACGCAAACAATGAATCATGGAACACTACAGCAAACACTAGTGATGTACTGTATGGTAACTAACATAATAAAAAAAAACAAAGTCCATTTTGTCCAAAAAGAAAAAAATGGCGGCTAGCATGTCTACAGCTGCAACTGCAGGGATTCAAGCAGGACGAGACGAGTTAGGTAAATGGAGATAAATTTGTAGAACCTGGTCAGCCTTCGTAAGGAGGTTGCAGTGTGCTCCAGAATGTGTTCTAAAATGCACCTGTTATTTGTTTAATCAGATATGGTAACGCAGTGGACCTGAAAATGATTGTCAGGAAGAAGTTTATGCTTACAGATCCCTACAAGTGAGTCAGGGAATCCTACCAATGGGAGATCCTGCAGTGTATGAATAGAGCCCTCAGTTCCGGGATTCCCCATGGAGGATTTCCGTGGGGATCCACTCTCAGCCAGCCAGCCAGGATGGTAGCAAGCACAAAACAGTTTATTACGGACGGTACGCTGTCAAAGTGGGAGAGCAGGCCGGCCCAGAGGTGACAACTGCCTCAGGGATCTTTTCTTTTTAAATAAATGGGGGTCAGGGCTTATGGAGGGAGTAATCTCTAATGGAGGCTACTTCCAATCATTTGGGGGACGACTCCTACTGGTTGGGAGGGTGAGTTTTTGATCCTACAAGATTTGTACCAGAACCCTCCTGGCACCTGCCCCCATAGGGGAGACAAAACCACAATGCCAGCGCATTATAATGACCCTAGGGTCACCTGGTGCAGAGGGGAAGGGGAGAGCACAGGTTCTGCACCCGTGACTCCTTGTCTGTCAGCCCTGGGGTGTTGGAAGCCAGTCAAGGTTGTTGTGACCTCAGGCTTCTAGTGTATAACCTGCTTTCACCACCCTTGCCTCCAGCTTATGTCTGTCCATTCTGTTAGGCATACCTTACAGGTGGTATGGGGACGCAGCAGCAGCGGTCAGGGGGCCGCAGCCGTGATGGAGAAAGCACGGCCCAGCACACGGACTGTGTTTTTAGCAGGAAAGGCAAGGTAAGACAGGTCATCAGTTTAGGATTGACTTGTTTGCACAGTCGGAGCATACATGTCACACTACCTGTCTGGTCCCTGTCCCTGATGTTTTAGGGCAGAGGAATGCTGCCTCCTGGAGTTTAGGAGCCAGAAAGGTGGTTGGTTTGCATATGAAAAGTGAGGTCCTGGAAAAGTTGTTACCTAGTCCAGGGAGGAGCAGCGTCTCCCCAGTCAGCAGGCCCCACATGCAGGACTGCAGAAAGTCAAAAATATATACTTAGTATGCTGTGAAACATAACCATCCTGGGGAGGAGGTGTTGAACTGAGTGGCAATGTAACCTGAGTCATGAATTAGAAGATCAATCTGGATATTGTGTGGAGATTAAACTACAGGAAGGGCAAGAAAAGGGAAGACCTGTTAGGCTGTTTTCCAGTTGGGTGAGGATGAGGATTTTAATGAAGGTAGTGACAGGGGAGGTGGGTTATCACAAAGTGCGAACAGCTG
>NW_022632272.1:0-13701 GCF_010015895.1 Lontra canadensis | reverse complement strand
GTTTGTAAATACTTTTGTTTTCTTTTCTTCTTCTTCTTCTTCTTCTTCTTTTTTTTTTTCCCAAGTAAACTCTGCCTGTGGTGGGACTCCAACTCATATCCGGAGATGAACAGTCACATGCCCTACTAATGGAGCCAAAGCAGCCCATTTTTGGATATTTTTAAATGTACTAGACTTACAACTATTTAAGTTAACTCAGTGATTTCAGCATTTGGCAGCTGTGTTACATTATGTTGAATTACCAAATTACTTCCCTAATTTTAGTAGCATATCATCATAGATTTCCCCACATGACAGTGCTAAGTGGCTGTTTGACAGGAGACTGAACTCCTTCCTATGTTCGTTCAGGATCCCTGTGGCCTCCACCATGGGCCTTCTCCCTCCCTAGGAGGTCATGCATCTCTGCAGCCATCAGCACAACGGGAAAGAAGACAAAGAAATGCTTGCGGGTGGGTGTTTCCAGCCAGATCTAGAGGCCTGTGATGTCCAGCTTTATGCTCATTTTTTGTTTTAAAGACAAGGATTTGTAAGTAGTGATTATGAGAATCAATTTCCCACAAAACTTAGAAAATACATCCCTATATCTTCACCACAGAAAACACAAAAGGTAATTCCTCCTGCTGAAGGAAAATTTCCTTTTTAAGTACAGAGTATATGAAGGAAAGCAGAGTAAAAATGTGTGTGTGTATAATGTATGGTGCATATTTGAATCTATATATAAATGAACATGAATGTTTATGTGAACATAAAACGGGAATGAACAATGACTTTAAAAAAAATAAGAATTAGAGATTACCACCAGATCTGAGTCAGACACTCAACTGACTGAGCTACCCAGGCATACCAGTTACTTATTTTAAATAATTAATATGCCAGAGTAGCATATTTTGGGAAAGTCTGTCTTGGCCCCTACAGTGTTGATATAATTTTGTATAACTGCTGGAAAGAGCTAGATATTTCCTGGGTATGATAAAATAATAAAAAAATTAACAAAATAATAAGTGTGAAATTAGTTTGACAATCTTTTACAGGAAGAAAAGGTGGAAGCACTTAAAGATACCAACCATATGACTGCATAAGTGGTTTTCTGTTAAGAACAGGTTTTAAAAGGCGAAATGTGTGTGTGTGTGTGTGTGTGTGTGGTGCACTTGAAGCCAGTCACAGGTAACCAAAAATGTATATATAGGGTTATTTCCTGAAACTGTGAAGATAGAGTAAATAAGTTTAAAACCCAGAATAAACCAAAGTAAAACTTGTTACAGAGAGGAAGAGAGTAACTTTGGCATAATTTTATTAATCTTGGCTGAGCATACATCTTCTACATTAGAAGGTACCTGGACGTATTGTGAGGGTTCAGAAATACTGATCATTTTGCTGTAGGGACAGCCAGAGGGGTCTGGGTTGGCTAACCTCCTTGTATCAGTCATCTCTGGTTATATCTCTTTGTTTCTGTGCACTGTGCAAATATTATAATCTTCTCCATGTGCCATAACATACAAAAGTTTAGGAAACACTTTTCCAAATCAGGGATAATCCTTCTAAAACTGAAAATGGTAAACTGACCATTGGTTAATAAATTTGTGAAGTCCAAGAAATGTAAAGGAATACTCTAAGACTACTTATCCATTGAAAATTGCTGTATGTCCTCAGGCCTAAATTAAATAGATCCCAGGGGACTGGGCTTGTTTGTAGAGAAATACATTTCTTACTTTGGCTTTTTTTTGTTTTTGTTTTTGTTTTTGTTTTTGTTTTCTGGCTGCCTAGAGTTTGTTTTCCACTTGATGCAAGGTGCACAGTTAACCAGGTTATCAGGAAAGCTCATTTTTGGGTTGGATAGTAAAGAGTGGGGTTCTCTCAACTTCCTTTTTGGTGGTTTGCTGTTTTGACATAAAGTCATCCAAGTGCTTCTGCTTCTCGCAACCTGGCTAGTCCAAGGAGTAGGATGGGGTAGGGCAGGGAGGGAAGGGCACTGAGGAGCTGAGTGCCTTTGGAAGTGTGGTGGCCACTCAGGATGGGATCTGGCATTGACTTTGCTGGGCTGCGGGCCTGGCTGGTGGCTGTCAGCTTCCTTGCAGCTTCCTGAGCCAGGTCACAGGTGATCCTACCACTTGATGCCTGGGGAGATAACTGAGGTTTTTTCCTTGTTTGTTTTTGTTTTTGTTTTTGTTTTAATCTTTGAAAAATCCTGGAAAATAAGAGATATGAGATTAGATTTGGGAAAATATCTTAAAATACAGACAAGTTAGGAATTTTAACCAGAAGGTTTGACATCAGTCCCTTTTGCCTTTCTGTAGTGGATACACTAGATGATGACTTGCGGTATTTAGTAAAGTAAGCAGTGACTGCAGGCAGGGAGTAGTGGAAAAGAGGAGGTATGCTTGTTGTCAGGGTTTGCACTGCAGCTCATTTCTAATCTTTGCTTTGTTCCTAAACAGCTTTTTCAAACAACAGCAGTCTAGAACAGTGGCTCCCAAAAGGTAGCATGCATTGGAAATCACTTGCAGGACTTGTTAAAACACCAAGTTCTGATTCAGTAGGTCTAAGGTGGGGCCAGAGAATTTATGTATCTAGCAAGTTCCCAAGTAATGTCATTCTAGTCTGGGGACCACCCTTGAAGAACAACTGGTTAAGAACAATTTTGTTAGAATATAGGATTAGAATTTCAATTTTTCAACAGCTTTTGGAAATCTCCTTAGGAAGGTGTTTTGGCATAGTTTGCCTTAATTCAGGTGTAGAATGTGCATTGTTCAAGCCAGTTTGTCTTGTCATGAGTTCCTCTTTCTCAGTCCAGAGAGAGAGAAATTGTGGTGCTCTATCCCTATGAGTTTACTTCTGCTATAATCACAAATTCTAAAATTCTAGTAGAGGGAAACCAGGAGGATGAAGGAGGGGTCTGGAAATGAGGCCATGTGAAAAATGATCACAGGAAGAGGGGATTTTGCCTACAAAGATGAGAAGGATTAGGGATTCAAAAACATTTTGAAGTTCCTCTCATGGAAGGGGGATTAGACAAGAGTCACATGCTCAGATGTGCCAGGGGCCAGACAGGTGGTATACATGAATCAGGGGAACTGGGTAAAGCTATGGTTAAGCAGAAATTGAATGCATCTTCCAAAATGGGTGGCTACTGCATAGGAGAAACTAACTGTTGCTGTGTGAGTATGGAGACCTGGTACTGCTACACCTTCTGAGTTTTCAAAGGAAGTGGAAATCTTGGGCTCCTTGAAAACCCAATTTAAAAATAGTTAATTGATTAAAAATATTAGAAGGTTCTTTTTTTTTTTTTTTTTTTTTTTAAATTTTAGAGATAGAGAGGTAGCTGGAGTATGTGGACATGGTGGGAGGGGCAGAGGAAGAGAGAGAATCTCAAGCAGACATCCCAATGAGAAGAGAGCCCAATGTGTGGCTTGATCCCACCACCTCCGAGATCATGACCTGAGCCATAGTCATGAGTGGGAGACTTAACCTACTAAGCCACCCAGGTACCCCATTGATTAAAAACATATAAAGTCCATTATTTGGGAAAAGCAGTATACATATGCAGTTTCAGTTCAGGCTTTGGTCTTATAGCTTGCTACCAGGAGTTTAAATTTACTCAGTGATAACTCCAGAAGGCAGACAGAGGAGGGAGACTATAATAAGATGTGAGAGTAAAAAATAGCATGATTATTAAGAGTGGCTTTGGAGTCAAATGCATCCAGGGTCAACCCTGGCTCCACTATTTACTATCCGTGTGGCCTTGAGGAAGTTACTTAATGTCTTTCAGCTTTAGTTTCTTTGTCTGAAAATTGGGTATAATAACAGTGCCCCCATCATGGACTTGTAATTAGGATAATTAAAGAATGCGTGTAAAATCTTAGCACAGCCATAGCACATATTAAACATTCAAGGAATGTTATTTTGAAAAATTAGAAATGGAAGATGCAGAATAAAGACTGATTTGCTCATTGTCTTTCTGAGATCAACTGAGTACAAGGACAAGTGGAAAAAAGGGGATAACTTCATCTGCTTTAATTAAAGAGGGAACACTTAAAATGCAAAAATATACAAAGGAATGCTAATCAGGGCATTTGAAATTGGATCAGATTAAGGGAGGATGCCAGGAGGATGATGATATTACAGAGTTTGGGCAGAGGGAGCAAAGCAGAGATTTCTCCACAGAGGCCAACAATTGGCTGCTCTTTTGGAACATAATTAGAAATGGCTGTGAGAGGCTGTGTGACCTGATTGGCATCACTGTGTGGCAGAAGAGTCAGGGTTGAATAAGACTGAAAATACTATCTTTGCAACAATGTAGCCTGTAGAGGAAAGTCTGTGCATGGCAAGCAACTCCACAGCTGCTATTTTGTTAACTGATCAGAAGGAAAGTCAGAGCATCCTGTATCTCACAGAAAACATATGCTCTGACTTCACTGTGAGCGGGGAGAATCCTTGATGGTTTAGAACTTTTCTTTGAGGCTTTTCTCATACTGTCTTCTGAAAAATAGCTTGACTAAGAAGAATTCCTTTAATTTAAAGAAGACTATTATTTAAAAAGGAATCAACACAGGATTTATATAAAACACTTTGATTGGGGGTGCTTGGGTAGTTGTGTCAGTTAACTGTCTTTCTTCAACTCAGGTCATGATTTTGGTGTCCTGGGATTGAGGCCTATGTCAAGCCCCTGCTCAGAGGGGAGTGTGCTTCTCCAACTCCCTTTGTCCCTTTCCCTCTCTTGTTCTCTCTCCCTCTCAGATAAATAAATACAATCTTTGAAAAAAACAACAACAATAAAACAAAACACTTTGATCTGAAAGTGAAAATAATTCCATTTACAATAGCATAAAAATTACTTGGGAAAATATTTAACCCAGCAGGTATAAGACTTGTACACTGAACATTACAAAACATTGCTGAAGGAAATTAGACAACAATTAATAAATGTGAAGACATCTTGTCTTTTTGGATTGAAAGAGTTAATATTCTTTTTTTAAATTTTATTTTCTCAGTGTTCCAGGATTCACTGTTTATGCATCACACCCAGGGCTCCATGCAGTATGTGCCCTCCTTAATACCCACCACTAGGCTCACCCATCCCCCCACCCCCACTCCCTTCCCAAACCCTCAGATTGTTTCTCAGATTCCAGTCTTTCATGGTTTGTCTCCCCCTCTGATTTCCCCCAGCTCACTTTTCTTTTCCTTCTCCTAATGTCCTCCATGTTATTCTTTATTTCCACAAGTAAGTGAAACCGCATGATAATTGACTTTCTCTGCTTGACTTATTTAACTCAGCATAATCTTCTCCCATCCATGTTGATACAAAAGTTGGGTATTCATCCTTTCTGATGGAGGTGTAATATTCCATTGTATGTATGAACCATAACTTCTTTATCCATTCATCCGTTGAAGGGCATCTTGGCTCTTTCCACAGTTTGGTGACCGTGGCCATTGCTGTTATGAACATTGGGGTACAGATGGCCCTCCTTTTTTTTTTTTTTAAAGATTTTATTTATTTGACAGACAGAGATCACAAGTAGGCAGAGAGAGAGGAAGGAAAGCAGGCTCCCTGCCGAGCAGAGAGCCCGATGTGGGGCTCGATCCCAGGACCCTGGGATCATGACCTAAGCCGAAGGCAGAGGCTTTAACCCACTGAGCCACCCAGGCGCCCCAGATGGCCCTTCTTTTCACTACATCTGTATCTTTGGGGTAAATACCCAGTAGTGCAATTGCAAGGTCATAGGGTAGCTCTATTTTTAATTTCTAAAGGAATCTCCACACTGTTTTCCAAAGTGGCTGCACCAGCTTGCATTCCCACCAACAGTGTAGGAGGGTTCCCCTTTCTCCACATCCTCTCCAACACTTGTTAATTTTGGCCATTCTAACTGGTGTAAGGTGGTATCTCAATGTGGTTGTTTTTTTTTTTTAAGACTTTATTTATTTGACAGACAGAAATCACAAGTAGGCTGAGAGGCAGACTGAAAGAGAGAGAGGAAGAAGCAGGCTCCCTGCCAAGCAGAGAGCCCGATTCGGGACTCGATCCCAGGACTCTGGGATCATGACTTGAGCCGAAGGCAGAGGCTTAACCCACTGAGCCACCCAGGCGCCCCTCTCAATGTGGTTTTGATTTGAATCTCCCTGATGGTTAGTGATGATGAACATTTTTTCATGTGTCTGTTAGCATGGCTTCTTTGGAGAAGTGGCCTGTTCATGTCTTTTGCCCATTTTTTGACGTGACTATCTGTTTTTTGAGTGTTGAGTTTGAGGAGTTTGTTGGTTTTTTTTTTTTTTTAAGATTTTATTTATTTATTTGATAGGCAAAGATCACAAGTGGGCAGAGAGTTGGGTAGGGAGAGAGAGAGGTAGAAGCAGGCTCCCCGCCGAGCAGAGAGCTGGATGAGGGGCTCGATCCCAGGACCCTGGGATCATGACCTGAGCCAAAGGCAGAGGCTTTAACCCACTGAGCCACCCAGCTGCCCCTGAGGAGTTCTTTATAGATCTTGGATATCAGCCCTTTGTCTATAGTGTCATTTGCGAATATCTTCTCCCATTCTGTGGGTTGCCACTTTGTTTTGTTGACTCTTTCCTTTGCTGTGCAGAAGCTTTTGATCTTGGTGAAGTCCCAAAGGTTCATTTTTCGCTTTTGTTTCCTTTGCCTTTGGAGACATCTTGAAAGAAGTTGCTGTGGCCGATGTCGAAGAGGTTACTGCCTATATTCGCCTCTAGAATTTTGATAGATTTCTGCCTCATGTTGAGGTCTTTTATCCATTTCGAGTTTATCTTTGTGTATGGTGTAAGAGAATGGTCGAGTTTCATTCTTCTATACGTAGCTGTCCCACTTTTCCCAGCGCCATTTATTGAAGAGACTGTCTTTTTTCCACTGTATATTTTTTCCTGCTTTGTCAAAGATTATTTGACCATAGAGTTGCAGGTCTATATTTGGACTGTCTACTCTGTTCCACTGGTCTATGTGTCTGTTTTTGTTCTAGTACCATGCTGTCTTGGTGATCACAGCTTTGTAATAAAGGAAATAGTTAATATACTTAAGATGGCCATGTTATTCACAGACTGAATGCTATCTTTGTTAATATCCTGACAACTTTTTATACAGAAATGGAAAAACTCATCCTAAAATTTAATGGAATTGTAAGGGACCCAGAATAGCCAAAAAACTTTGAGAAAGAAAAATAAAGTTGGAAGACTCACACTATTAGATTTCAAAACTTACTATACAGCTCCAGTCATCCAAACTGTGGGCTGGGGTAGTGGCATTAAGATAGATATGAAGATCAGTGGAATAGAATTGAGAGTCCAGAAATAAACCCATTCATCCACAGTGAACTAATTTTCAACAAAGGTGCCAAATAGTCTTCTTTTTTCTTTTCCTTTTTATTATGTTATGTTAGTCACCATTGAGTACATCATTAGTTTTTGACATACTGTTGAATGATTCATTATTTGCATATTATACCCAGTGCTCATTACAACATGTGCCCTCCTTAATACCCATCACTGGGCTAAGGGAATGAGCAATGACTCATTTGTGGCACAGGGGTCTCTGGGAGGGAATGTTGTAGAAGTACAAGGTTGTACAACCCTCTGCACGCCCTCACTGCACCTGGATGTACAGTTTAAAAGGATCAGAGTAAATTTCATGTGAACTCAAGCCATAATTTATTTATAGAACAAAATATATTAAAACATTAAATAGGTGCATGAACAACACAAAAACTACAAACACTGGAATGACAGGGGAGGGAAGCCATCCTTTGGGGCTGTAGCCAACAGGAGTTGTGGCTCAGGGGCCGAGGCTAGTTGCTCCATTGAGAGGTGGTTGCTGGAGCCCTTCAGTGACCCTGATAGCTGGTGTGGGAGCCTGCTTGTGCTTTGGGGCTACCAAAGGCCCAGGTGGCTCTTCCTGCTTGATAGTGGATCAGAGATTTGATTAACACCTGAACTGGGTCTGATTTGTCATTTGGTATCACCGGCTCTTCAGGGACTTCCATAGCTGGTGCTGATCCCTGGGCTCTGGGGCTCCCATGGGTGCAGGTATTTCTTCCTGCTTGTAACAGTGGATCAAATATGTGACTACCATGTGTGCTAGCTCTGACTTGGCAGATGGCATTACCGGCCCTTCAGCAACCTCCATAGCAGGTGCTGGAGAATGCTCTTGCATATGGGTTGCCAAAGAAGCAGGTAGTTTTTCCTGCTCGTTACATTGGATCAGAGCTGTGACTACCACGTGAACGGTCTCTGACTTGGCAGGGGGCATCATGGGCTCTTCAGCAACCTCCATAGCTTCTGCTGGAGGCTGCTCAGGCTTCAGGGATGCCAAAAGTGCAGGGGGCTCTTCCTGCTCCTGATAGAGGATCAGAGATGTGATTACCTCCTGCACTGGTTCTGACTCCAAAGATGTCATCACTGGCCCATCAGCAGCCTCTATAAGTGGTGTTGGACACTGCTTGTACTCCGTGGCTGCCAAAGGTGCAGGTGGCTTTTCGTGCTCATGACAAGGGATCAAAGCACTGACTACCACCTGAGTTGGCAGGTGACATCATGGGCCCTTGAAGGACCTCCATAGCTGGTTCTGGAGCCTGCTCAGGCTCTGTGGCTGCCAAAGGTGCAGGTGGATTTTCCTGCTTGTGACAGTGGATCAGAGATGTGACTACCACATGCGATGGCTCTGACTCCACAGTTGGAACCACAGACTCTTAAGCGACCTCCGTAGCTGGTGCTGGAGATTGCTTGTGCTCCAGGGCTGCTAAAGATGCAGGTGGCTCTTCTTGCTAGTGACAGTGGATCAGAGCTGAGACTATCACCAGAACTGTCTCTTGACTCAACAGGTGGCATCATGGACCTGTCAGGGAGCTCTGTAGCTGCTGCTGGAGACTACTTGTGTTCTGTGGCTACCAAAGGTGCAGGTGGCTCTTCCTGCTCGTGACAGTGGATCAGAGATGTGACTACAGCCTGCTATGGCTCTGACTCAGCAGGTAGTATCATGGGCCATTCAGGGACTGCCATAGCTGGTGCTGGAGCCTGCTTGGGATCCTGGTCTGCTAAAGTTTCAGGTGTCTCTTTCTGCTCATCACAGTGATACTGCCTATGCTGGCTCTGACTCATCAGGTGGTTTCACCCACCCTTCAGTAACCTCCATAGCTGCTGCTGGAGAATGATAGTGCTCCGGGGCTGCCAAAGGTGCAGGTGGCTCTCCTTGCCAGTGGCAGTGGATTGAGCTATGACTACCACCTGTGCCGGCTCTGATTCGGCACGTTGTGTAACGGGCTCTTCAGTGACGTCCATACCTGGTACTGGAGATTGCTCTTGCTCCTGGGCTACCAAAGGTACAGGTGGCTCTTTCTGTTCATGACAGTTGATCAGAGCTGAGACCGTGACCTGAACTGGCTCTGACTCGGTAGGTGGCACCAAGGGCAATTCAACGACCTCTTTAAGTGGTGCTGCAGGGCTGCCAAATGTGCTGTTGGCTCTTCCTGCTTGTGACAGAAGATCAGAGATATGACTAGGGTCTGTGGCAGCTCTGATTCGGCAGGTGGCATCACTGGCCCTTCAGCGACCTCATAGCTGATGCTGGAGCCTCCTCCCACTCCTGGGCGGCCAAAGGTACAGGTGAATTTACCTGCTCATGACAGTGGATTAGAGTTGTGAGTACTGCCTGCACTGTCTCTGACTTGGCAGTGGGCATCTTGGGCCCTTCAGGATGTCCACAGCTACTGCTGGAAACTGTTCTTGCTCCTGACTCCGAAAGATGCAGGTGGCTCTTCCTGCTCTTGACAATGGATTAGAGCTGTGACTAGTGTCTGAACTGGCTCAGACTCAACAGTGGTCATCATGGGCCCTTCAGGGTCTTCCCGGAGCTGGTGCTGAAGCCTGCTCAGGCTCTGGGGAAGCCAAAGGTGCAGGTATCTCTTCCTGCTCCTGACAGTGGATCAGAGATGTGACTACTGCCTGCACTGGCTCTGACTCAGCAGATGTCATCACTGGCATTTCAGCGACCTCCATAGCTCATGCAGGAGACTACTCTTGCTCCTGGGTTGCCAAAGGTGCAAGTGACTGTTCCTACTTGTGACAGTGGATCAGAGCTGTGACTACTGCCAGCTCTGGCTCTGACTCCAAAGATGGCATTACTGTCCCATCAGTGACCTCCATAGATGGTGCTGGAAACTGCTCTTGCTCCTGGGCTGCCAAAGGTTCAGGTGGCTCTTCCTTCTTGTGACAGTGGATCAGAGATTTCACTACCACCTGTGGTTACTTCAACATGGCATGTGGCATTGCTGGATATTCAACGACCTCAATAGCTGGTGCTGGAGACTGCTCTTGCTGTTGGGCTGCCAAAGGTTCAGGTGGCTCTTCCTGCTCTTGACAGTGGATCATAGATGTGACTACAGCCAGCGTTGGCTCTGACTCCAGAGATGGCATCACTGTCCCATCAGTGACCTCCATAGATGGTGCTGGAAACTGCTCTTGCTCCTGGGCTGCCAAAGGTGCAGGTGGCTCTTCCTGCTCATGACAATGGACCAGAGCTGTGACTACCACCTGAACTGGCTCTGACTTGGCACGTGGCATCTTGGGCCCTTCAGTGACTTTGGTAGCTGCTGCTGGAAACTGCTTCTGCTCTGGGGATTCCAAAGGTGCAAGTGGCTCTTCCTGCATGAGACAGTGTATTGGAGCTATGACTACCACCTGTGCTGGCTCTGATACGGTTCCTGCTGTAGGTGCAGGTGGCTCTTCCTACTTGTGACAGTGGATCAGAGATCTGACTATCACCTTCGCTGGCTCTGATTCAGCAGGTGGCATCCTGGGGCTTCAGATATATCCATAGCTGGTGCTGGAGAATGATCGTGCTCTGGTGTTGCCAAAGGTGCAGGTGCATTTCATGCTTGAGATAGAGAATTGAGCTATAACTATCAACTGAGCTGTCTTGGTTTCGGCTTGTAGCATCACTGGACCTTCAGTGACCTCAATAGCTGGTTCTGGAAACGGCTTTTGCTCTGGGACTCCCAAAGGTGCAGGTGGCTCTTCCTGCTTGTGACAGTAGATTGGAGATGTGATTACTGCCTGCAGTGTCTCGGACTTGGCATGTGTCATTACCAGCCATTCAGAGACTGCCATATATGGTGCTGGGGCCTGCTCAGGGTCCAGGCCTGCCAAAGGTTCAGGTGTCTCTTTCTGCTCATCACAGTGCATCAGAGATGTGACTAACACCTGAACTGGGTCTGACTTGTCATTTGGCACAACAGGCCCTGCAGGGACTTCCGTAGCTGGTGGTGGAGACTGCTCGGCCTCTGGGGCTGCCAAAGGTGCAGATGGCTCTTCTTGCTCATGACAGTGGATCAGAGCTGTGACTACCATCTGCACTGGCACTGATTGAGCACATTGTATAACTGGCTCTTCAGCCACCTCCATAGCTGGTGCTAGAGATTGCACTTGCTCCTGGGCTGCCAAAGGTGCAGGTGGCACTTCCTCCTGGTGACAGTGGATTAGAAATATGACTATACCTGAACTGGCTCTGACTAGGCAGGTGTCATCATGGGTCCTTCAGCAGCTTCTATAGCTTGCTGGAGAATCTTCTTGCTCCTGGGCTGCCAAAGGTGTAGGTGGCTGCTCCAGCTTGTGACAGTGGACCAGAGATGGGACTCTGACCTGAACTGGCTCTGACTCAGTTTGTGGCATCACTGGCCCCTCAGCGACCTCCATAGCTGGTGCCGGAGCCTGCCTGGTATCCAGGGCTGCCAAAGGTGCAGGTGTCTCTTCCTGGTAGTGACAGTGGATCAAAGATGTAACTACCATCTGCACTGGGTCTGAATGCTCAGGTGGTATATCCGGCCCTTCAGTGACATCTGTAGCTGGTGCTGGAGAATGTTTGTGCTGTGGGCTGCCAAAGGTGCTGGTGGCTCTTCCTGCTCATGACAGAGGATCAGAGATGTGAATACAGTGAATACTGGACCTGACTCGGCTGGTGGTATCACCAGCGCTTCAGCGACCACCATAGCTCTTGCTGGAGACTTATCACGCTCTGGGGCTTCCAAAGGTTCAGGTGGCTTTTCCTGCCTGAGACAGTACATTGGAGCTGTGACTACCACCTCAGCTGGCTCTAATTCTGCAGGTGGCGTTAGGTATCCTTCAGGGACCTCCAGAGATGGTGCTGCAGCCTGCTCAGTCTCTGAGGCTGCCAAAGGTCCAGGTGGCTCTTCCTCCTCATGCCGGTGGATCAGAGCTTTGACCATGATCTGCACATGCTCTCACTTGACAGGTGGCATCACGGGCCCTTCAGGGACCTCTATGGCTGGTGCTAGAGGCTGCTTGGGCTCCGGGGCTTCCAAAGGTCAAGGTGTTTCCTCTGGCTCGTAATAGTGGATCAGATTTTTGACTACCAACTAAACTGGCTCTGACTTGACAGGTGGCGTCATGGGCCCTTCAGGAACCTACATAGCTGGTGCTGGAGCCTGCTCTGGCTCTGGGGCTGCCAAAGGTACGAGTAGCTTTCCTGCCCTTGACAGTGGGTCAGAGATATGACTACTGCCTGTGCTGGTTCTGACCCAGCAGATGGCATCATGGGCCCTTCAGGACCTCCATAGGTGGTGCGGGACACTGCTTGTGCTCCGTGGCTGTCAAAGGTGCTGGTGGATCTTTTTGCTCATGACAGGGGATCAGAGAGGTGACTACCACATGCAATGGCTCTGACCCCGCAGGTGGAACCCCAGACCCTTAAGCGACCTCCATAGCTGGTGCTGGAGCCTGCTGGTGCTCTGGGACTGCCAAAGGTTTAGATGGCTCTTCCTGCTTATGACAGTGGATCAGAGATGTGACTCACACCTGAACTGCATGTGACTTGTCATTTGGCATCACTGGCTCTTCAGGGACTTTCAAAGCTGGTATTGGATCCTGCTCAGCCTCTAGGACTCCCAAAGGTGCAGGTGGCACTTCCTGTTTGTGAAAGTAGATTAGGGCTGTATCTATTACCTGATCTGGATCTGACATGACCGGTGGCATCTCGGGCCCGTCAGGGACTTACATAGCTGGTGCTGGATCCTGCTCTGGCTCCTGGGCTGCCAGAGGTGCTGGTGGCTTTTCTTTTCTTGATGGTGGATCATAGCTGTCCCGATGTCTGACTGGACAGTTGGCATCATGGGACCTTCAGGGGCCTCCGTAGCTGCTGTTAGAGCCTGCTCCTACTCCTTGGCAGCCAGAGGTGGCTCTTCCTGCTTGAACAGTGGATCAGAGATGTGACTACCGCCTGTGCTGGCTATGACTCAACAGGTGGCATCACGGGCCATTCAGTGACCTCCATACATGGTGCTGGAGATTGTTCTCTGGGGCTGCCAAAAGTGCTGGTGGCTCTTCCTGCTTGAACAGTAGATCAGAGATGTGACTATGATCTGAACATGCTCTCACGCGACAGGTGGTACCACAGTTCAGTTACCTTCAGTGACTGTCATAGCTGGTGCTGGAGACTGCTCTTGCTCCTGAGCTGCCAAAGGGGCAGGTGGCTTTCTTCTTGTGACAGTGGGTCAGAGCTGTGATGATGGCCTGAGCTGGTTCTGACTCAACAGGTGGTGTCAAAGGCCCTTCAGCAACCTCCATCACTTGGTTGGTTCCGGCTAGCATTCCAGGACTGTTCTATGTGCAGATGGCACTTCTTGCTCGTGACAACGAATCAGAGTGTGACTACCACTTGCACTGGCCCCAACACGTCAGATGGCATCACTG
>NW_022632271.1:0-13648 GCF_010015895.1 Lontra canadensis | reverse complement strand
TTTTTTTTTTTTTTTAAGATTTTATTTATTTATTTGACAGACAGAGATCACAAGTAGGCAGAGAGGCAGGCAGAGAGAGAGAGAGGAGGAAGCAGGCTCCCCGCTGAGCAGAGAGCCCAATGCGGGGCTTGATCCCAGAACCCCGGGATCATGACCTGAGCCGAAGGCAGAGGCTTTAACCCACTGAGCCACCCAGGCGCCCCTCACAGATGATTTCTAAGGTTGGATAGTTTTGCAATTAATGAGGCATCTGGATCCCACTGAGATACCAATACTGATATCAGAGCAAGGAAGCTGAAAATAGGGCCCCGGCAGAGAGTCTCCACAGTGGGGAGAGCCCACCACAGGCTGAATACAGGAACAGTAAGAGAGGGAAGGGGCCCGGCAAGACCAGGAGATAAGTCAACAAATGAACTGTCAAGTCTGACTAGATAATGCTGGGACCAGAACCTGCAGTCCAGTCTGCAGCTGGAGCGAAAGGAAGTGATGGGAAAGCAAGACAGGGAAACAAGGAAGTATATGTGAGAGGAAAGTTAGAATGGGCTCTCGAACTGCAGGGCTGCCGCAAAAAATCTTATGTTGCTACTCTGAGCCCAAGATAGAAATTTCCACGGTAGCCGCCTGCAGTTGCAAATTTAACTTACCGAATTGGAACTAGTTCTAAGGCAAATTGTAAGAGGGATTAGGTTTCTCTTTTGATTCTTTCTCCATTTCTTGCTACTCTTTCCCAAATTTGAGCACATGGGCTCCATCCCCTTATGTAATTCTGTACCAAGGAAACAATTTAATACTAGTCAATTAAGGTCTTATTTTGATGAGTATATTAATTCTTCCAAGAATACTCACATAGATCCATAGACTTCCAAAGGGACCTGGTCAAAAGGGACCTGAAAATCACATTTACTAAAGTTAAAAAATATTCCAAAATCAATCTATCTTGGTTCCCCCTCTCCTGCAGAATTCCGAACAAGAAGTCATATAGCCTATCCTTGAACACCTTCGTTAACGGGACGCTCATTACAACATCCACTGTTGTACTGTTGTGTGACGAGGACTTTCCAGTTGTTACTTCATTTAACCCTTACATTGACCCTCTGAAGTAGATACTATTAGAACCATTTGTTTGGAAAAAGAAGCTAAGGCTTGGAGAGATTGAATACTTGCCCAAGGCCATACAACTAGTAAGTAGAAACATCACTTAGTCTGTTGAACATAGGTTCAGATGTTGGAACCCGTTTCAAAGACCACGTGTTTTCAATTCCCCAAATGGCCCATTTGTGGTAGGCAGAATTCTAACACAGCCCTGGGAGCCACCCAGCCCTGGTGTGCACATAATTTTCCCAGTTGTTCCAACACTCATCTAGGTACCCCTGTGAAGGGATTTTGCAGATATAACTAAGATTCCAAGTGCGTTAGCCTTAAAATAGGGAGATTATGGGGGTGGGCCTCCTAGAATCCGGTGAGTGCTTTTAGAGCAGAGAAATTTTTTCCAGCTGGTGACAGAAGAGGATATCAGAATTTCAAAGCAGTAGAGACACTCTCCTGCTGGCCTTGAAGGAGCGGCTAGCCTGTTGTGGAGAGGGCCATGTGCAGGGAACAGCAGGCAGCCTTGAGGAGCAGAGAATGGCCTCTGATCACAGGCCAGCAAGCAAACAGGAAACTCAGACCTACGACCACGAGGAACTGAATTCTGCCAACCACCGAGGGCCATGGAAGAGGGCCCTGGGCTCCAGATGGAGCAGCTTAGGGTGGTCAGTTGAGGAACAAGCAGGAGACCCGCGACTGATGACCACAGAAACTGTAATACAACTGTGACACTTTAAGCCACTGAGTTTGTGGTAACTTGGTACATAGCAATAAAAAATAATAGCATCGCCTTTTGGGTGAGTGTCTCAGGTCAGTCCCCCAGAAACCAACCTGAGACAAGGGTCTGAGTGAAGTTTACCCCAAGAAGCAGCTGGAGGGTAGCAGGGAATTGAGCCAGGAGAGGAAAGTCCCCAGATTGCATTCGCAAGCAGGTGCTGGGGTGGGCATGGGGTTCCATGCCGGGGAATCTGTAAGGGACGAGGACGACCATCACCCAGAGTGGCCCACCAAGAGCCAGGGAAGCTAGACTATTTAGCCCCTTGTCTGCCCTTCGGTAGTCCTCCTTCCAAAGGGGGCATGATGGGTAGGACACACAGCAGGGAGCCTAGAAAGAAGCGACAAGGGAGTCCCAGGAACATGGGCAAGTACCGACAGCATCTGTTATAAAGACATTACTTAGAAAGTTCCTTCATATCTATTGACACATACCCTTCAGCCATTGGTCCCGGTTTGGTTCCTTGGACAAAAATGTCTGTCTTCAGCATCCTCTGCAGATGTCTATAATTTCCATACTCCTGAGGTATTGCTTCACTAGTTAAAATTTCCAGTCCCTTCCTGGACTCCCAACCCACAGCCCCATGAAACAGGATTTTGAGTTCAGAACTAGTTCGATGGTCTTGATTGCGAGCTGTGAATGCAGCTCTGACCACGTCAGCTTCTGGGCAGCCTTGTCCTGCTGATGACTCATGGGAGGCTGTCCTGGTTCTGTTGTGGAGCTGCTGAGAACCCTCTTACCCTGCCTGTTCCTGCTGTTAGTGTTTAGATTGTAGGGAAGGACGTTTCACGTGAGGGAGCTTCGGCCCCTTTAGGGGACTGATAAAGGCACCGTGTTCATGACTCATTTGTGCAGGTCTGCATTCAGTGTTTAACAGACCTAAAGTAGATACAATAAATGGGTGAGGGCAAAGGCACATTATGATCAGAAGAGAAGATGGGCTCCAAGCCGCTGGCCCCACTCTGGTCATAACCTGCACCTTTGGCCTTTGGCTTCCTGACATAGTTACCTGCGGGCCCTGGTCCTCTGATGTCACCAGCAGCCCATCAACTCCTGCTGCAAGGTTAGCCACTGCTCTGTATTCTTCACGGGTCACAGGCTCCTCTGCAGTGGGGGGGCATATGGGCATATGGGCCCTCTGCAGGCTGACACTGTTCCTTGAGCTGCCCAGAGAGGGGCCAGAGAAGGGGCTGCCCCAGGATTCAGTGGAATCAGGCCAGGACCCAGGGCTCTCTGTGGACACACAGTCTCTACCTTGGCATGCAACCCTAAGAGCGGTGATTTGCACAGTGCTGAGAAGGGAGACTCACTGAGCCAGCTGGCACTGATCACGACTACATACCGAAGACAAAGTTGTCCGGCCTGAAGATCTGGCCGAATGGCCCAGACCTGACGGAGTCCATGGTGCCCGGCTCCAGGTCCACCAGGATGGCCCGGGGGACGTACTTGTTACCTGTGGGGAACAGAGCCGGACTTAGATGTGCAGCCGGCAAAGGCATCACAGACAAGGTTGTACCCTATGGGCCTTTCACAGCAGAATCATTAGAGAAAATTCTAACATCCATCACAAAAGTGAGCAAACAGAGGTGCTTTTCTGCCTCAGAAGAGGGGATAATGGCATGCTTAGTCATGGCCAACATGCAGGAGTCGTGAGGAACTATCTAACATGTCGTTTTTTAGCAGTTGACATTTAAAACGAATGCAAGAAGCATCTCTTTGTCATTTATCTGTTCCTCATCCACTCCGTCTGCCATAGTATGCAAAGCAAGCTTGACTGGGCAAAAAACATTCAAATAATCACCAGCAGCTTCATTGTAGTACACGTTGATTCTCTCCAGCTGCAAGTCACTGTCTCCATGGTAACTGCCAGTGGGGTCGATCCCATGCTCATCACTGATCACTTCCCAAAACTGGGGAGAAAGAAAAAAAAAAAAATCACATGATGGGCTGACATCCTAAACCTCAGTAAGGATGGCCCTTCTCTCCCTCTCATGTCCTTGGAACAGCGGCCACTGTGGTCAGCCAGTGAAGGAGTCTTAGAGCTGCAATCCCCATTCCTCCAGGGGCTGCTGCAGAGGGGCTTGGAAATCCGCAGAGCACTGGCCATAGGATGGCGACAGACTGAAAAGCTGGGAAGGGCACAGAGGGTGGGCACAGTAGCTGCCCTCCTCCAAAAGCCATGGATGCTGGAGAGGCCATCACCCCCAGGCAGGGCTGAATGTCACAGCATCCCAGCTGATGGGTGGGTCCTGGGAGGACCCAGGACCACTTGGACCCCGCCCCTCGACTGCCTCCAGGGATCCAGGTCTCCTGGTGCAAACCCCACCCAGCCCTCCAGGCAGATTGGTTTTAGACCACTGACATCCATAAAGTCTGCCGCCCCTACCCACGGGCAGGGGTGGGTGGAGAAGGACAGGTTGGAGCAGTCTGGGATCCCCACTGGGCACGATGAGGCACAGGCTTCATTGTGAATTAGTAGCAGGAAAGGGGGCGGGGAGGTTGGGGTGGGCAATATGGCGGTTGTGGAAGAGACCACGTCCTTGTCCAGGGGCCCGCCCACACCCTTGCACCAGGCTGGCTCCTGCCTCGCCCACTGTGGCCGGCAGTCCCAGCGCCGGGACGTCACCTGCCGCCTCTCAGACAGGAAGCCAGACTCCGACATGATGTCTCATCATGTCGATGGTGCTCATATTTGGGAAATTATCTAACATCCTCGACTTTGAAGCTCAACAAGAAGTCTCTCTAGCATGTCACCCCAATGACACTGCATATTTTTCATTCAAACTAACAGAGGAAAATGTAAAAATTAAATTCTACATAAGGCCACTGGATTAATATAAGCGTTCTCCCTATCCAAATTCTAGAGAGTAATACACCCAGGGAAATGCCGACTACCTCTCGCATAAGGGATGTGTCCGAGGAAATTTCAAAGGGCCTTGATTAAGGCACACACCACTGCGTCGCCGCGCGCATCGTGGCAGGTTGTGTGGTTTCCTGGGCCCCGCCCGGCGGCCCCGCCGAGAATGCGCCACCAGGGCCGGCGAGAGCCGCCGCCACCCGCCCCCGGCCCCTGCCCTGGCCCGCGTCCTGGGGTCCCGCCACCCCCGCCCGGGTCGCACCCTCCGGGCCTGCCTCCCCTTCCCTGGCCCCTGCACAGCGGCGCCCACCTTGGCGCCGATCTGGTTGCCGCACTGGCCCGCCTGGATGTGCACGATCTCACGCATGGTGCCGGCTGCGGAGGGGGTGGTGGCGCTGGCCCTCGGAGCTGTGCGCGCGGCGCGACCGGCGGACTCCGCAGCAGAGACCAGTCGCCGCCCCCAAGCCCCGCCTTTTATAGCGGGGGAGTCGCCCCCTCCCCGGCCAGGCCTGCGATGACGTAATGGCGGGCGGGGCTGGGGGCGGGGCCGCGCGGACTGCGGCACCACGAGGGGGAGCTGGGGCGCGGTGCGAGGTGCGGGGGCGCTCGGCCCGAGTCCGCGCCTGTAGGCTCGCGAGAGGGCTCCAGCCCCCGCGTCCGGCCGCCGAGGGCGGTGTCGGGGCCTCGGGCCCAGCCAGGCTGGGTTGGCTTGAACCACGGACGCGGCCCCACCCTTGCACTGGCTTCTTCAGTAACACCGCATCCCCATCCACCCTTCCACTCTGGACACCCGAGAGGGGCTGGAATCCTGGGTTCTGGGACCGAGGTGGGGGGCTACCTCCAAAAGGGTCCTCGCGTCCTGGGGGAAGGTGAGATGCAGCCAGGACCCCCTTGGAGCCGGGAGTCTAGAATGGTCAGTGGGCCCTACAGCTGTTCCTTAGGTTTCCTGACTCCCTTGGGCAGGGGTCCTGGACTCTGGGCCACGTTCTCTTTTTGTTCCGGGTGGGAATAGTCTAAACGTGGGGAGGGGGTGGAGGATGGGGGAGAGTGGTGGTTGGGGGGCTCCCGGTGACAGCAGATGGGGACTATGTTTGAGGAAAGCGAGGATGGGGGAGGGGTCAGCTTTTACTTCCACTTGTGAGAAAGATGGTCGGTTTGGAAGATGCTGGATTTGTCTCATGTCTGCTTTGGGCTCTTGGGTCCTTGTAAAGGGCATCTAAATGTGGAAAATTCTGCGTGTGTACCTGTATGTCAGAGAGGACGGAACAGCACATCAGCCCCGATGTACCCTTACCTTACGTTCAATATGTCACCTAATCCTGAGCAGCACAGTCCCGTTCAAAGGCCACTAGACACGTGTGACTGCTGAACACTTGAAATGTGGGTAGTCTAAATTGAGATGTGCTCTCAGTTTAAAACAGTCACTGGATTGCACTGGATTAGTTTAACTCAGTTAAAAGGCTGTAAAATACTCCATTACTAATTTTGTATATTGATTACAGATCAAAATAACATTCTGGATATTTTTTAAAATTAATTTCACTTTTTTTTTTAACCTTTTTCAATGACTTCTACACTAGTAGTGACTACTGGAAAATTTTGTTACCTATGTGACTCACATTGTATTTCCATTAAACAGTCCTGCTCTAGAGTATACATAATTACTAACCCAGTTTTGCAGCTCAGAAAAGGAGGCTCAAAGAGCTGACTAGCTACAAAGCTAGTAAGTGAAGGCATCTAGATTCCTTCTACAAAGACAAAGCCCAGGTGAATTTTAAAGGCTTGGTCCCGGTGAGGTAACACCCAATCTTAATTGTTCTCCAAGATGATGCTGAACATTGGGCTAGGTGAGCGGGGACCCGGGGACTGTTTTTGTTTGCTTCACATACTCCTTTTCCTCTCTGGGGCCAGTTTCTCCAACTATAAAATGATGATAATTATAGGTGCCCTGCAGCCAGCTTTGTGAGTAGGAAATGAGAAGCTCTATATGAAAGCAGGTCAAGTTTATGGAGCAAAAGTGCCCCCATAAACCCCATGGTGATGCTGTCGTTAGAAGTATGAAGCCTGCTTGCTGTATTAATAGTGGGCATCTGTCGGAGGTGGGCAAAGTCATGGCTTCATCACGCCAGCTTGAGGGAGCCAGTCCTTTGGGGTCCTTTCAGCTCCAGTCAGGTGCCTGATTCCCTGTCTCAGCAGGGAGTGGGGGGGTGCTCGGGGATGGGTAAGGTTTCCTGGCTCTCTCCTCTTCTCTCTCTTCCCCATACAGCTGGGCCCCCAGTCCATCCCACTGATGCTGCTCCCATGTTCTGAGGGCTTGGGCCTCCACCTTCTCCCCATCTCTACCTCCAGTTCCTATTTCTTGGGCTGTTCATAGCAGCTGGAGCCTTCTAGTTGCTCTCCAGAGAATGGCCCTGCTCCGGGTGACTTCACGGATAACAGAGCATGCCATAAAGATTTTCTGGAGGTAATTGCTTCTTAGTCGTTGTTGTTTCCTTCAAGATGGGGATTTGGGGCCAAACAGGCACAGAAGATATGACCTGGAAAGGATGATAATAGGATATTAGGTGGGCATTTCCCTACCTGCGGAAGGAAAAGATCACCTTCATGGATGGTGCACACTCTGCATCGTTCTGTGTGGGTCCTTAAGCAAGTCACCTACCCTCTCTGAGCCTCTATTAGCACATCTGAAACATGGAAATCTGGTTTTTTATGTGGTGAGCCTAAGAGACATGTCTGTGAACTGGACATTGGGTACACACGCAGTCAATAAATCAATGATGGCATTGATTACAGCAGGCCCGGGGACAGGAGGCCCACCCGGGGCTTACTGGCAGCAGAAGTCCTTGCTAAGGCTGCCTCCTCCTGCCTTCCAGTCTGCACCAACCTGCTTTCTCATCTGCTCACTCCTCCCCCAGTACCCACCCTGTTGTCTGTTGGAATATAATCAAAGAGGCACACAGGCAGATTTTAAATAATGCCTGCCCAGCCTAAGGTGACTCATCCGACGGCTGTGAGCTCCTACTCTACTCCATGTGGGCACCCCCAGCACCAGCCTGCTGTCACACAGCAATGCTCTGGGGCACAGCACCTGGGGTGGGAGAGAATAGGAGGGAATGGGGCCGGGCGGATCCTCCCCTCCCCTAGAATAGGCTTTTGGCAAGCTTTGGGGAAAGGTGGTCCCCCCGCCCCACCCCTGTCCAAAAAGGAGCAGCTATCCTGGCCGGGTGGCCGGGGGAGGGGCCCCAACATCCTCCAGCCACATGTCATTTCCTGCTTTGGACCTGATGTCACTGACATCACGTGTGTGAGCCCTCCCTGCCCAGAAGGCACTTTGGGGTGATGATGACAAAATTCAGACCAGAAAGGAAAGGAGTGAATTCCCAGTAGAAGGCTGGGCCTTGCCTGCGTTTTACAGACGGACTCAGGATCTTCCCTTTCGCTCTGTCTGCCCTTCATCTCCTGCTGTCTGTGAGAGGATTCTAGCGAAACTGCCCTCTGGGATGGCCTTTCTAACGGGACATGTGCGATCGGGTTCAAAGAGATTTCACTGGGATCCTGACATTTTGAAAGTAGGTAGAATGATGAAAACCCCGGAACCATTCCAGCAATCAAGTTGCTTGAATTATTCTGGAACAGTCTCCCAACCTATTTGTGCCCTCAGAGAGGGTCCAGCGGGCAAGACACCTCAATTTCTCTTTCCTGTGAAATTCTTTTAGAACAGCCCTGCCTGCTCCTTCGACTGTGAGCACACATTTTCAAGCTTTTAATAAAAGCATCTCTTCATGAAGATGAGGGAATTTTATTTAAAGCATTAAAATGCTTTCTTTTTAAAAAGACTGCTTAAAGTACAGTCTGAACCCCAATTTCACTTACTTTGAAAATATCAACTCCACTAAGTTTGTAAATTTTTGCACCAGAGAATAATAATTTGGAGTAATATACGGTAATGTTTTTCAGCCCCCTTCTGGAATATTTCATGTCCCAGTATGTGTTATTTTTACCAGAATTTTCAATCTGGGCCTTTCAAAATTGAAAACAACAAATTGTGTGTGTGTGTGTGTGTGTGTGTGTGTATTATACACACACATTATATATACATACATATTTTATTATGGTAATAAAATTTATTTTATATATACATATTTTCTGACTATGAAATTAGAAACTTTAGAAAATACCAAAGAACATAAATATGTCTTTCTACTCTTCCCTGTATGTACTTTTTTTCACTGTTTATGTTTGATGCATTACCTTCTTTTCTTCTTCCTTTTCCTGGTCATTTGGATGTTTTTGTTTGTTCCTTTTTAACATCATTTCAATTATGTTTGCCTTGGACATTAAAAAAATGAAGAAATACTGCATTTTCGTATGCCATGACTTAAATCACAATCTTACAAATTTTCAAACATGTGTAACCTTGTCCCAACTGCTATCATTTTTCCTATAATCTAGAGCATTTGGAATGTACCATATTCTCTAAACAAACTGCTTCATACAGCCAAGGCTGTTCATATGACTAGAATGGACGTCCCCCCATTCAGCCCACTCCCACATTGCCTGAATGAAGTTAAGAGCACAGGCCATGGATGGAGTGGGTGCAAATCCTGATTCTGACACTTACTAGCTGTGTGACTGAGAGGAAGTTACTTATGCCTCAATTGCTTCATCTGTAAAATGGTAATAATAATAACACCTACATCCTAGAGTTGCTACAAGGACCGGATGAATTGATATGTGAAAACACTTAGAATACCACCTGCTCTGTAGTAAGTGTTTCATTAATCTTAGCTATTGTAATTAGTATTATTATTTCCTTCCTTCCTTCCTTCCTTCCGGGGGAGCTCCTCTCCACAAATCAGGTCTCAACTCCAATGTCTCTTTCTCTGTGATACTCCCTCCTTTGCACCTCATCATATGGTGTACACACCTTCATATTGTAATCCCGACCCTTCATCCCTGAGGTTAATTTAGCAAGGAAAAGGACTACTGTAGAAATAAGCACGTGGAAGAACTGAGCAGGCAGTGAGCTGAGACAGTGTGTAGATGCTCTCTCCCCCTCCCAGTCCCAAGGGTCTGCAGGTCGGTGGGTGTCGCCACACTCTGCCAGAAAGTCGGACCTGAGCACCCCCACGGGACTGGACCAGCTCCTGGAGGAAGCGTGGAACCCAAGAGAGCCCAATTCCCATCACTTTCCAACTTTCTGGCTCCCTCGCCACCTATTTTCTGAATATAGGCTTTTTTTTACCCCAAAATCTGAGTTGCAAAGAATCTGGGCGAGGCCAACCACACTGACTCCCTTGCGGCCAAGCGAGGTGCACAAAAGGTGTGAGTCATTTTCTTGGAAGCTCCAGGGCTCAAGTGATGCTCTGTTTCACTGTCAAGGCGAGTGGCGGTTACGGAAAGGTTGACGTCAGCATTTTCCTCCTGGTGGTGAGAAAGCCATTAGGTTGTGCAGAGCCTAATAATTCTGCCTTCTGCCCCAAGTGTGCTGGGGAGAGGCTTCCAGTGGTGGCCGGTGGGGAGTGGCAGGAGTTGCTGCAAATTCCTGTTGCACTCAAACTTGTCCTGTGCATTCTCAGTGCCCCGCCCCAAACTGCCAGTGTTTTAACCCATAATGTAGGAGCCACCCCTTCTCTGCCCACCACCAGCATGGTCCACCCAGCTTGCTCGAGAACGGGCTTGGCACTAAGAGCAACCACCACCACTCCTTAAATACCCTGGGGGGTGGGGAATGCACTCAATGTATGACGTGCTATTTTTTAGCTGTAAAATACTGAGGTACATTTTTGCAAAGTGTTTATTGGATCAAGCTCATCTAAATTGTGGAAAACTACAGCCTGCTGGGGTCTGCTACGTTATATAGCTGGGACTCTTCAGAGAAACCCCGAAATTGTTTCTCATTCCTGCTGCCCTCTTTTTTCCCAACTAAGTGCCAGAAGTGCTTAATTTATCTGTGCAGAAATACAGTCATTAATTTGTAATCAGTTTTGTTTTATTTTATTTTTACTGGAAGCCTGTGCATCCCACTCTCCTACTCCCTATACCCCTAATACCCCCTCGGGCAACCATCTTGTTCTTTGTGTTTATAGATCTGATTCTGCTTTTTCTTTGTTTGTTTATTCCTGCTTTTGGGGTTTTTTTTTTTTTTTCAGATTCCACATGTGAGTGAAATTGTGGGGTTTGTCTTTCTCACTCTGACTTATTTCATTTAACATATATCCATGCTGTCAAAAATGACATGAACTCATCCTCTTTGTGGCCGAGTAATATTCCTGTGTGTGTGTGTGTGTGCGCACGCACACACGCGCACACGCACATGCGTGTGCATACACATGCTCAAATGCCACATCTTCCTTATCCATTCTTCTGTCTATGAACCCTCAGATTGCTTCTATATCTTGGCTGTTGTAAGTAATTCTGTAATAAACAGGGAAGACCAGTGTTTTCATTTTCTTTGGATAAATACCTAGTAGTGGAGTTACTGGGTCGTATCATAATTCTATTTTGAATTTTTTGAGGATCCTTCCTACTGTTTTCCACAGTGGCTGCACCAATTTACATTCTCATCAGGAATGCATGAGGGTTCCTTTTTCTCCACATCTTTGCCAACATTTGTTGTTTCTTGTCTTGTTGCTTTTTGCCATCCTGACAGGTGTGTGGTGATAGGTCATTGTGGTTTTGATTTGCATTTATCTGAGGATGAGTCATGTTGAGCATCTTTTCATGTGTCTGCTGGCCATTTGGATGTCTTCTTTGGCAAAATGTCTATTCAAGTCCTCCGTCCATATTTTAATTGGATTTTTTTTTGGTGTTGAGTTTTATAAGTTCTTAATATGTTACAAATATTAACCCTTTATCAGATATCTGCAAATATCTTCTCCCATTTAGTAGGTTGTCTTTGGGTTTTGCTATTTCCTTCACTGTGCAGAAGCTTTTTAATTTGATGTAGTCCCAATGGTTTATTTTTGCTTTTGTTTCTCTTGCCTCAGGAAACATTTCTAGAAAAGTATTTCTACGGCTGATATCAGAGAAATTGCTGCCCATGCTCCCTTTCTGGTTTCAGTCTCACATATAAGTCTTTAATCCATTTTGAGGTTATTTTTGTGTGTGCTATTAAACAGTAGTCCAGTTTTACTCTGTTATGGTTTTCCCAACACCATTTATTAAAGAGACTGTCTTTTCCCCATTGTATGTTCTTGTAATCAGTATTCTTTATGCCTAGTTGTCATGTAGCACAAAAATAATAATAGCCTGCATTTCAAATATGTGGTAGATTAGGTTTGTTAAATTTAGTATTTGACTGTACCAAATTTTTGGATAACATGCTGCCAATATTCTTTGGTTTTTCATAATTACAAGGAATATTTATTTCCACTCTTTTAATCTCTCCAGCAAGGCCAATTTTACCCATTTTACTATTTTACCCCTATAAGCATTGCACTTACTAGTTTTCAAGACCTGAGAAAATGTTTGAGATGAGTGTGGGGGGAGATAAAAACTCCAAAATATGAATATGAAAAGAAAACTGCAGTAGTAAAATTAGCAAATGTTCAATGACATGTCTATCAAACATAGCGTATCAATTAGTCAAATGCAACTTAACTTCTATATCATAACGTAAATTATAATTAGTGTAAACATTTTACAAAATAGATTATCTTCTGTAAATAACTGATTTATTTACAAAGAAATAATTAGGTTTTTTTGATAGCTAGAAGAAAGAAGGAGATTAAAGAACATGGAGGAAAAATATGTTGGAAAAGGCATCCTCTGAGAGAGATTTAACAGAGTCGTGAACATTGATAGAGGAAAGGGAGGAAGGGGCATCTAGGTAGCTCAGTTGGTTAAACACCGGGCTTTGGTGCAGATCATGACCTCAAGGTCCTTGGATTGAGCCCTGTGTCCAACTCCTTGCTCAGTGGTGACTCTGCTTCTTCCTCTCCTTCTGTGATCTCTCTTGCTTTTGCTGTTTCTCAAATAAATAAGTAAAATCTTAGAAAGAGAGAAAGAGCGAGAGGGAGGGAGAGAGGGGGGAAAAAAGAAAAGCAAGAGAAGCAAGAAAAGCAAGCAAGCTAAAAAGAAAGGAAGGAAGGAAAAGAAAGAAAGAAAGAAAGAAAGAAAGAGAAAGAAAGAAAGAAAGAAAGAAAGAAAGAAAGAAAGAAAGAAAGAAAGAGAAAGGAAGGAAGAGAAAGGAAGGGAGGAAGGGAGGGAGGGAGGGGCATGTTGGTGCACAACTCCTTGGTGAAAATAAGGATGTGTGATCCTCAACCAGTCATTTCCCCTCACTGGTTGGCAGGGGGCTCACTGGCCAAGGGTAGCTTGGTTGTAGGGGGTGTAGGGGAAGAAGGGAAGGTAAGCCCTTCTGGTGAGTTGTAGGATGAGAAGCAATGTGTAACCAGAAATTCCTATGTACGGGGTGTTTCAAAGTCAAATTTTTGTTAACTCAGGGAATACTGTGCTGATTCACAGATGACTTCTTTTTTTTTTTTTTTTTAAGATTTTATTTATTTATTTGACAGACAGAGATCACAAGTAGGCAGAGAGGCAGGCAGAGAGAGAGAGAGGAGGAAGCAGGCTCCCCGCTGAGCAGAGAGCCCAATGCGGGGCTTGATCCCAGAACCCCGGGATCATGACCTGAGCCGAAGGCAGAGGCTTTAACCCACTGAGCCACCCAGGCGCCCCTCACAGATGATTTCTAAGGTTGGATAGTTTTGCAATTAATGAGGCATCTGGATCCCACTGAGATACCAATACTGATATCAGAGCAAGGAAGCTGAAAATAGGGCCCCGGCAGAGAGTCTCCACAGTGGGGAGAGCCCACCACAGGCTGAATACAGGAACAGTAAGAGAGGGAAGGGGCCCGGCAAGACCAGGAGATAAGTCAACAAATGAACTGTCAAGTCTGACTAGATAATGCTGGGACCAGAACC
>NW_022632270.1:0-13702 GCF_010015895.1 Lontra canadensis | reverse complement strand
CAGATGGACTTCATAGATATGTACAGAACATTCCAGACTAAGACAACAGAATACTCATTCCTCTTCAGTGCACATGGAACGTTCTCCAGATAGATCACATAGTGGGTCACAAATCTGGTCTCAACTGATACCAAAAGATTGAAATTATTCCCTGTATATTTTAAGAGCTTTAAAACTTTAAGCTTTATGACCACTTAAAACTGTAACTCAAACACAAGAAGAAGTTTGGAAGGAACTGAAAACTTTGGGTTAAGGAGCATCCTACTAAAGAATGAATGGGTTAACCAGGAAATTAAAGAAGAACTAAAAAAAAAAAAAAAAAAAACAGAAACTAATGAGAATGAAAACACATTAGTTCACAATTTCTGGGATATGGAAGTACATAGTAATAACAGCCTCTCTCAAAAAAATTAGAAAAACCCCAAATGCACAAGGTAACCATACACCTAAATGACCTGGGGAAAGAGCAGTAAATAAAGCCTAAACCAAGAGGAGAAGAGAAATAATAAAGATTCGAGCAGAAATCAATGAAATAGAAACCAGAAGAACCATAGAACAGATCAATCATACTTAGAAGCTAGTTCTTTGAAAAAAATTAATAAGAATGATAAACCTCTGACCAGACTGATCCAGAGAGAGAGAGAGAGAAAGGGAGAGAGAACCCAAATTAATAAAATCACAAATGAAAGAGGAGACATCATAATTAATACCAAAGAAATAGAATTGTTAGAGCATATGAGCAACTTTATACCAAAAATTAAGTAATCTGGAAGAAATGGATGCATTCCTGCATAGTTACAAATTACCAAGACTGAAACAGGAAGAAATAGACAATCTGAACAGACCTATAACCAGCAAGGAAATTGAAGCAGTAATAAAAATCTCCCAGAAAACAAGAGTCCAGGGCCAGATGGCTTCCCAGGGGAATGCTACCAAATATTTAAAGAAGGAATAATGCCTATCTTCTGAAGCTGTTTCAAAAAACAGAAATGGAAGGAAAACTTCCAAACTCATTCTATGAGGCCAGCATTACCTTGATCCTCAAACCAGACAAAGACCCCACCAGAAAGATGAATTACAGATGAATATCCCTGATGATCATGGATGCAAAATTTCTCACCAAAATACTAGCCAATAGGATCCAACAATACACTAAAAGGATTGTTCACCACAACCAAGTGGGATTTGTTCCTGGGCTGCAAGTTTGGTTCAACATCCGCATATCATTCAATGTGATACACTACATTAATAAAGGAAAGGACAAGAACCATATGATACTCTCAATAGATGCAGAAAAAGCATTTGAAAAATCACAGCATCCTTTCTTGATTAAAACTCTTCATAGTGCAGGGACAGAGGGTACATACCTCAATATCATAAAAGCCATCTATGAAAAACCCACAGCAAATATCATTCTCAATGGGGAAAAACAGAGATTTTCCACTAAGATTAGGAACATGGCAGGGATGTCCACTATCACTACTGCTGTTCAACACAGTATGAGAAATCCTAGCCCTAGCAATCAGACAACAAAAAGAAATAAAAGGCATCTAAATCAGCAAAGAAGTCAAACCCTCACTCCTTGCAGATGATATGATACTTTATGTGGAAAACCCAAAAGACTCCATCCCAAACTGGTAGAACTCATACACAAACTCAGTAAAGTGACAGGATAAAAATAAATGCACAGAAATCATTTCCATTTCTGTATACCAACAATGAGACCGAAGAAAGAGAAATTAGGGAGTCCATCCCATTTACAATTGCACCCCAAACCATAACATACTTGGAATAAATCTAACCAAGGAGACAAAGGATCTGTACTCAGAAAACTATAGAATACTCATGAAAGAAGTTGAGGAAGACATAGAAATGGGAAAATGTTCTATGCTCATGGTATGGAAAAACAAATGTGGTTAAAAGGTCTACGCTACCTAGAGCAATCTACACATTCAACACAATCTCTATCAAAATACCATCAACTTTTTTCACAGGAATGGACCATATAATCCTAAAATTTGAATGGAACCAGAAAAAACCCTGAATAGCCAGAGGAATGTTGAAAAAGAAAACCAAAGTGTGGGCATCACAATTCCAGACTTCAAGCTCTATTACAAAGCTGTAATCATTAAGACAGTTTGGTACTGACACAAAAACAGACACATAGATCAATGGAACAGAATAGAGACCCCATAAATGGACCCTTGACCCTTATGGTCAATTAATCTTCCACAAAGCAGCAAAGAATATCCTTTCAGAAAAATGACACCCTCTTCAACAAATGGTGTTGGGAAAATTGGGCAGCCACTCCATGCAGAAGAATGAAACTGGGCCATTTCCTTACACCATACATAAAAATAAATCCAAAATGGATGAGAGACCTCAATGTGAGACAGGAATCCACCAAAATCCTAGAGGAGAACCCAGGCAGCAACCTCTTTGACCTTGGCTGCAGCAACTTCTTCCTAGACACATCACCAAAAGCAAGGGAAACAAAGGTATAAATGAACTATGGGGACTTCATCAAGATAAAAAGCTTTTGCACAGCAAAGGAAACAGTCAACAAAATCAAAAGACAACTGACAGAATGGGAGAAGGTATTTACAAATGACATATCAGATAAAGGGCTAATATCCAAAATCTATAAAGAACTTCTCAAACCCAACACCTGAAAAGCTAATAATCCAATCAAGAAATGTGCAGGGACATGAACAGACATTTCTGGAAAGAAGACATCCAGATGGCCTACAGACACATGAAAAAGTGCTCAATATCACTCAGCCTGAGAGAAATACAAATCAAAACCACAGAGATACCACCTCAAGCCTTAACAAATCAGGAAATGACAGATGTTGGCAAGGATGCAGAGAAAGGGGAACCCTCCTACACTGTTGGTGGGAATGCAAGTTGGTGCAGCCACTCTGGAAAACAATAGGGAGGTTCCTCAAAAAGTAGAAAATAGAGCTACCCTATCAACCAGCAATTGCTCTACTAGGTATTTTCACTAAAGAATTAAATGTAGTAATCTTAAGGGGCACTTGCACCCCAATGTTTATAGCAGCAATGTCCACAACAGCTAAACCATGGAAAGAGCACAGATGTTCATCAACAGATGATTGGATAAAGAAGATGTGTTGTATATATCATGTAATATTATGCAGCCATAAAAAATGAGATCTTGCCATTTCCAACGATGTGGATGGAACTAGAGGGTATTATGCTAAGCAAAATAAGTCAACCAGAGAAAGAATTATCATATGATCTCACTGATATGTGGAATTTGAGAAACAAGGCAGCCAATCGTAGGGGAAGAGAGGAAAAAATTAAGATGAAACCAGAGAGGGAGACAAAGAAAACAGACTCTTAATCTCAGGAAACAAACTGGTTGGTAGAGCAGAGAGGTGGTAGGGGGGATGGGGTGGCTGGGTGATGGACATTGAGGAGGTATGTTTTGTGGTGAGCACTGTATATTGTGTGAGACTGATGAATCACAAAACCATACCCCTGAAACAAATAATACATTATATGTTAATACATAAATAAATAATAAATACATACATAGATAGATGATAGATAGATGACAGATAGATAGATAAGGAAAAGGATAGGAAAAGTGAAGGGGTGAATCAGAGAGGGAGATGAACCATAAGAGACTGTGTACTCTGAGAAACTAACTGAGGGTTTTAGAGGGGGTGAGGGGGATGGGTGGAGCCAGGTGTGGGTGTTAAGGAGGGCATGTATTGCATGGAGCAATGGGTGTTATACATAAACAATAAATCTTGGAATGCTACATCAAAAACTAATGATGTACTGTATGGTGACTAACAACATTCAAAACAAAACATTCAAATAATACATTAAATATAAATATAAATAAATAAAACTTTCAAAGTAATTATTGATAAGAATATATTTATTGCCATTTGATTACTCTGGTCATTAGTTTGGTGGCATTCCCCTGATGGAAGCCCCAGAATCCTCCCCTGTCATTCATCATTTCATTCATCATTATCCTGACAGGAAAGGTTCATGAACCCTATGACAACCTAAGCACAAGATTGTGGAAAAGAGCAGAACAATTGCATGGCTCTAAGATCTAGGGGGTTAAAGCAAAATTAGCAATTTCAGATGAGTCAGTGTAAGTGTGTAAGCTGAGACTGAGCATGTAAACTAGTGAATGAGACCATGGACTTCAGAACAACATGGACATAAAAGTCACCTTGGCTAACAAGGAGAGTGTGGGGTTTCTCTGGTCAAGGATGTGGACCATTATCTCAGCAAGAGAGAACCAATTCCTGCTCCATCAAGTCTCAGCCAGGGAACAGTTGCTACCATGGATCTGACCAAGAGTCTGGGGCCTGGAGAGCAATGCTGCCTTCCAAAGAACTGCATAAGGAAATGCAGGAATGCTGGAAATCTTAGCTCATAAGCCAGCATAGATGTTAATGGAATCAGGCCTAGCTGTGACCTTAAATGTACACCTCACATCTTTTCCCCACATACAAAGCAAGCAGCAAAAAAATCCAGAGGTCATGGACAAGGATCCCAGGAGGATTCTGATCTTGGTAAAGGGGTGAACCTGGAGAGCCTAGAGGGAGGCTGAGGATGGAAAGTCCTGCCTGCCCTTCGTCCATTTACAAATTGTCTTCCTCTGGCTTTGTCCCTTCTACATACAGGTTTTGATCTCTTTATCTATTTTCCCCACTTAGTGCTGATGCAAATCCAGAGACTAAACTAGAAAACCACAAGTTCCAAATACTGGGTCCAAACAAACACAACTCAAAAACACCATGCTAACAAAGGAAGCAGGATATAGTCTTCCTTCTTTTAGAGTGGAGAAAGGCAGCCCTTCTCCTGGGAAGGACATAGTTCTGGGGAGTGTAACTCTCAAAAACTTGCAAGTTCAATGGTTGTTGCTATCCCTGTGAAAGTACCTGCAACATCTCAATCTCAGGAGTTCTGTGGGGCTGTCTCTGCTGTTTTCCCAAAACCATTATACTGAAATGAACCTGTCCTCTGAGTTAAGAGGATTTGGGGATGCCACCGGTAGCTAGTAATGAGAGATGGCTCTTCTCCTTCCTCCCAGGTAGAATAGTTGATGACTCTGTATGATTTCTTAGTTCAGGAATGAATAGGAGAGTCTACATCTTTTACATTAGTGTAGGAACTAAAAGAACCAAATCACACTCCTGGGCTATAAGAGGAGAAAAAAGGGCTTTAATATAATCATATTCAAATATGTTACTTAACTATTTAAAACTATTAAATATTGTCCCCCCCCATTATAAATAAGTAACTAGGAGGGAGGAAGTGTTGCTGAGTAGATGGGGTGCATGCACCACAAGTACCCCAGATTCTGAAGAGGAATCCTTGCACTGCCACTGGACATGGGCTCAGCCCTGAGGGTGATTGTGGCCAGTTCTACTTGTTCTTGAGTTCTGCTGGCCAGCTAGGATGGGGTTCTGTCTGGCAGGACAGGATGTAGCCAAGGACAGAGGGACACATGTGAGTTGACCAGCAGCACCAATTCAGGAGTCTCTCCCTGTGTTTTGCCACAGCTGGAGTCTGGCACCCCAGGAACAAGGCCTGAGGCTGCCCAGGGAGGTACAGAAGAAAGATCTCTGGAGGGGCCAACAGAAGGAGTCCACCCTGACCCTCACCCAGCTCTTGATGGGCCTCACCTCTCATCCCCACTGAACCCCACTGAACTACAGACTGGAAAAAGGGCCTAAATTGATCCTTGGGTTCTAGGATGTAATTATCTGCAGCCACCTGGAGAAGCACTATCTCCATCATAACTTAGTATCCCTGGGCCAAGAAAGAAGCACAGGATGCATACAGAGCCTGGGTGAGGAAGCTGCAGGGCCTGGTGAGAGTTGAGAAGTGGGATGGGGGACCTGTCCTGGGTTTTGGCACACACGGCCACCCTCCTGCCTGCAAATTCATCTGGTCCCAGCCTGTTCTCAGAGGCAAGCAGAAATATCCCACCCTCTGGGAAGATCTCCTTGATGCCTTTCCTCTATCCCTACTTACTAACTAGAAGGGTTTTCCACTTGTTTCTTATTAACCTATTCCAGTGAATGTGAGAGGGAGGGGATGGAGCCAAGAAATGTTCTTCCCAGGGACATCTCTGATACCCACTCCTCTCCCCTTCCCTACAGGAAGTGCCATTATGCTCACCTTATTCTTTTTCTGGTAGTTGATCTCATTCCCCTGGAAAGCAGACAAGCAAAGTCCATTATAAAGAGCCCCCTGGTTAGTACTAGTACCTTACATCTACCACTTCTTATGCTACACATGAGGGGTCTGTTCATACAAAGATAATGGTGTTGGGGTCCAGGATAGGCCTTGGGATCCAGAGAAAGGAGGATGTGGGACAGTTGAAATGGTTACAGGTTGGGACCCTGCAACACAACCCTCTCTGATGATAGAAGGTTTGGCCAAAGCCTCAGGCAGGAATGGGCTTCTGGACTATGAAGTGTTGCTGATGTGCAGGGTCCTGACTTCACTCTTCCTCCACAGGCAACCACAGAGGGAGGTGTTCATTCAGGCAGAACTCATGCACCTTTGCTTTCAGGAAACTCTGCTGCTTCACCAGTCTTGGGCATTGGAACATTTGTCCTAAGTGCAGCCTCCCTTCACTCTCACTGAGATGAGCCAGAGATCCCAGCTCACAGGTGCAGCTGTGAGACTGTCAAGAGGGGAGGTTTGCCAAGTACAGAGAGGTCAGGGCTCAGTACAGGGGCTCTCTGCTCCCAAACATCAGGACTTTGGTCCCTCCTCCACAATCCTCAGGCTCACCCACCTCCAGATAGTTGTCCACTGCAGTATCCAGCATCATCAGGTCAGTGAGGAAAATGCCAAGGTAGGGGATGACACCCTGTTTTATGAAGGGTAGGGTAGGGATGAGTCCCTGCTCTCTGGGGCCCAAAGGGACCCTCCTCTGAAAACGCTTCAGCCTCCTGGCCCACCGCAGCTTCCCACTAGGGTCCCCCTAGGACCCTTAGTACTTTCTCCTCAATTTCCTTTCCCCTCACCCTCCCAGAACATCAGACTTCTAATCACCTCCAGGGCCTGCTTTTTGAAAATCACAGGGTATGGAGCCTCACTCAAAGTAGGAGCCAGATATGAACTAAGCATCCCAACACTGGGCCATCAAAGTTAAGGTCAGCATGCCCTTGGAAGAAGAGCCCAGGGGCCACACAGTCCCTAGGTCTTAGATGAGGGACTTCAACCCTGAGAAGTGATAAGGACAGAAGAGCAGTTCCTGATGCTCAGGAGAGCAAATCAGCTGGGCCTCCCATAGCATAACTTGGCCACCTTGATCCAGTGCTACACTACTGTGGACCTGCCCCCAGTGGTCATGCATGCGTTGCCAAGGCAGGTGGTGATGACACAGTTGACCACACTGTTGAACTGGGTAATGGTGGCCTGGACTATGGTGCCAGGTGCTCGTTGCCAGGCTTATTCTACTTGGACCAAATGGAACCCAGGCACTGATGGGGCAGCATCTTCTTGAACACCTCCTAGAGAACAGTGTGAGGTTTGTTTACCCAAACACATGTTCTCACATACAAGACTTATGTCCTAGGTAGGGGTCACAGGTCGGAGCTGGAACTCAGGAAGCTGAGAATGTGGCCTGAGCCTGGCTAGAGACCCTGGATTTCATTTCATTCTTTTTCTCCGTGGGAATCCAGTACAGGATGACCCAGGAGTAAGTAGAGGCAAGGGAAAGAAGGAGGGCATGTGCACATTGATCATCCCAGCTCCAGGTGGCCATTTGAGGCGGTATCCCTAAGGGGGCATCTTCTCCTCCAAATGTTCATCCCTCTGGTCCTTCTCTCCTTTCAGATGCACATTCTCACATGTTCGCTGAAACCACGGGTTTGTCTCTCTACCTTGTCCTTAAGTACACATCACATGCCTAATACATGTTGAGGGTGCTCAGCCTCCAAGGCAGATGTGTAGGTGACCCATGGACTTGGCTGCACACAGGGAGCTGTCCTCCTCCACCCTAAAAGGAACCAGAGCCTACCCATTTGTCCATCTGTTCTGGCTCATTTCATCTACATAGTAACTCTGCATCAGTCCTTATCAGTGTCTATCTCTATGGTCCACAGCTGGAAAGTGAAAGCTTAGGTCTAAGTACCCTGATGGGTTTCCATGGTTGGTAAGGGGTGCAGCTGATATCTGGTCCCATATCATAGGAGTCCACATCATGGAAAGGTGGGTATAGTGCGGCTGAGAACAGAAAATCCTGCCTCTGCCCTTGCCCCACCCTGAGAGTACAGCTGCTCACCACATCCATGTATGTCAGATGCTCTGCCATGAGCTTGGAAGGGAAGTCCAGGAGGTCAGGCTTCTCCTCCATCAGCTGGTTCTTGGGGTGGCAGGAAGCCTCTGGGGCTGGAGTGGGCTCAGTGTTTATTTGGAGAGCTGGACTGAAAATTACTAGGCAAGCAGATAGTCAGGCTGTTTGCAGCTCAGGGCCCAGTGCCCATACAGAAAATGGGAGCCCTGTTCCAGTTCTGGAAGGGAGGCAGGCTCTAACGCTGGAGGTGATGGTTAATACAGAGCCAGGCTTGGCTCTAGCTCCAAGGGAGACCCTTTTGCTGACTCTGCCACTAGAAGGAGCCCTGAAACTGGCACTGGGTCAGGAGAAAGGGAAAGGTTCATCCACATCACTGACTTTCCATGTGCCTTTCCAAAAACAGAACAGATCCAAGGAACACCCAACCCATGAACCCCCATCCCAGATTGGCTGCCCAGTTTGCAAAGCCCCTTACCCTGTGTGTCTGCCTCAGTGAGCTCCAGAAGTTCCTGCTGCATCAGGAGAATGGGAGCATGGTTATTCAGGTCCCAGTCACACCACTTCAGATGCATGTTGGTCCCCTTTACCTTGAAATGGCACAGTGCAGGGATGGCCAGATGTACTGCAGTGTCTGGTCAGGCCAGGGACCCAAGATGGGGTACAGGGTGCTGGGGAGACTCATATGTGGAGCAGAATCAGAGGCCTGGCTTTTCCCTCAGAACCACTCTTTCTCTGTGGGTCCCACAGAATGACCCCACCCACTTCCAACCCCTCTGGGCTATACTTGCCATGGAAAGCCTAGTCATCCAGAAAACCTGTATGAGTCTGTTTTTTCCACTTATACTCTCCTTTTCATGTCCATGTATCTAGTCTACTCCATCCTCCACGCAGACCAGTATCAGGGCTTATGTTGGAGGAAGATTTTGAGTGGTCTGCTCACTATATCTTCTGCGCTTGGCCCCACTTGTGGTGGTCAACAGAGGTGTATATGGAAAGAGGCAGGCAGAGCAAGAACGGACCATAAAAGAGATGGGTGTTTTAGGCACCAACTCAGCCCAGACTGTGCTCTGCTTCTCAGAGAGCTTGGCACCCCCTCCAGAGTTCTCTCTGACTCATTTTCTTCTTCACAGGAAGCTTCCCAATTAAGCCCTCCTATGGAAATAAAGTGATCTGTGAGATCCATGGTTCTGAAAGTCCCTCCCCAGCAACAACCCCTGTAGTCTCTCTCCTGCTCTGTGGAGGCAGCATGCCCTCCTTCTGGACCCAAAGACCTATCATGTTTTTACTTGACCTTATAGTCCATCCTCATACCCAAATATAGGTGGATCCTTTCATCCCTGGCATAGGCCATGAAGATGTTCCATCTAACAAACTAGACATGAGTGCTTATGATGTGTAGAGTTCCTATCTGACCCTCTGACTAGAACTGAGACCCAGGCATTGTCTCAACTTTATCCATTCAGGCATCTTAGTTACTAGAAAATGCCTGCATTCCTCTTTGCTTAATATATATTATTGAATGAAATAATCCCAACCAAAACTTTCCAAGCACAGAGTGGCCCTTGGGCTGCTCTGTCTGCTCCCAGTATCCCCCCTAATCTGGGCACATAAAGCACAACAACCAGGCCAGCTAGATTGAATCTCAGACGTCCTTTGTAAATAGGAAAACTGCCTGCTTTCCATTTCTTTTTCATAAACCCTGAAGGGCCACAGGCCTGTGAGGATTGAGTTTGAGAGTGTGTTTCTGGAGTGAGAAATATTAACCATGAAGATGCCCAGCATGTCCAGTAGCCCTTTCTACAGAGACAGGCACCAAATCAGCCCATGCCATGTTTCCTCCATGATTTCCTAGAGTCACCCTACGAGGTTCATTCTCTTACCACCCCCACTTTTCAGAAGAGGAAAGGGAAGTTCAGAGAGGTGCAGTGACATTCCCAAGACATAAAACTAGTAGATGGGAGGCTCCCCCTGTGCTGTGCCTGGGATGGTCACTCACGTATTTAACTGCTGGCCCAGGACATGCTGGAATGAGGTGAACGACTGGTAGATGTGGAAAATGGTGATGTTCAAGATGCTTCTGTCCGGGAAGGATAGTACCAGGGAGTGTACAAAATTCTCCGTTGTGCCTTCTTTGAGTGTGAGCATCGCGCAGGCCTCATCCAGGGATGGGGAGGATTCCTTTTCCTGCCAGGTAGACAAAGGGTGGGGGGAACAACTTGGTCAACTTCAACACCATGAATCACCAGGAAGATCAGGGTCTGGAGCTCAGACTACATACTCCCATCCCTTTAAGGAACTTGTGCAAGAGAAGGGACTTGAGTGCCCACGCAGAAAAGGGTTCTAGGCTTAAAAGTACAATTGGTTGTAGGAGTGAAATGATAAAACACTGATGACTTCAACATGTTCTGTTAGCTGAGCAATGACAGCATTTCTCTCTCTTTATAGCCTATATTAAGAGCTGTATGCCTTTGAGGCATCAGTAAACATCCCTACTGTAGACAGGAGAAAAAGAGAGGCTTAGAATCTCTAACACTGCTCAAGATAATCTGTGTTGGGAGAACTGTCCCTACTTGTCAGTTCTTTTCCCAGTTCCACGTTGAAAACTGTCCACAGCATGGGCTGCATGGCATTGCCCCCATGCTGATGAGGCTTGGTCTGTTACTGACATGGGGAGAAATGTTCAGGGGAAACCACCTTCCTTGGCAGGTCCCAGGGCAACCAGTTGTGTCTAGTCTGGGTTCTGGCCTTGCCCTGATCATCTCTGGGTCCTGAGACTGGATGTGAATCTGGAACCGTTCTCACCCCAGACCAGCACTGGATGTTGATGGTGGCCTAATGCTCCTGTTGCTTGTCCAGGGTGATGGAGTAGCTGAACTATTGCAGCAGCTCATCAGAGATGTCCTGGGTGGAGCTCTGAAAAGACAGAGCCAGCTACCTGGGCCAGGAGGCATCAGAGGCCTTCCACCCCATCTGTGGTTCTATGTTCTGGCAGATCTAGCAACTAAAAAGGACTGTTAGAACACTTAAGGTGTTTGTTCCTTGCAGCATTGCTGAAATGGCAAGAGAATTGAATCATGGGAATTTCCACTAGCCTTGAAAGGTCACTGTGGCAGACAATCTCCTTTATAGAGTACTGTGAAGACATATAAGGACACAGCTTGTGACCTGGTGGACCTACAATGATTTGATATGTTCTGAGAGATAACATGGTACAGAAAAACCTATACGATGGCATCATTCCACCATTTGTTTTTTATGTTCAATCACCCTATTCACTGTGAGGATTTAGAAGGGCTTGGACAAGTTCTCCAAGGACAGTAGAGCTGGGGTCTACACAGGATAGCTGGGGTGAGTAAGGAAAATCATAAAAACAGTAGTAAAAAGGAAAGTTACTCATGGCTTCGTGAAAAGTGAAATAAAAGAAAGTAACCCCCCCTCCAAACCTCACAAAGTATTCACTATATTCCACCACTCCTACCTATGTGAAGAATGTCTTCGTACCTTATCCCATAGCTGGTGGTGGAGGTGTGGATGTTTGGATTACTTTGGGGTTGGGCCTGTGGGACACTCATGTGGAAACACTATGGGAGGGCCCCAAGTTTGTCCACATATTTGTGGGGGGGGGGGCCTGGGTGTGGAGAACCCTCTTCCCATTCTCACCTCAGAGCAGCACTGATCCTGTGTGGCCTGGTGCACCTAACACTTGTCTAGGAAGTTGGAATAGTTAAAGTCACAGACCAGCTGATTCAAGATCTCCTGGGTGCAGCTCTGAAAATGCAGTGCCCTACATGTACAGGGCCAAGAGACATTAGTGTCCTCCTGGGACATTGCTACAAGGGTACAGCTCTCATTAGAAATCATGTTCTTCAGGCTAAGAGGGGCAGCTGAAAAGACATCAAGCCAGAGGAAATTCTAAGGCTCATGACTACAATGTAGATCATTGAGCTCAGTTCCCAGCACTCACCTTCTCATCCTGCCTGCTATGACCTGGGGTTTGAACATGAAAGATGTGCCAGGCTTCCAATACCTGACATCTTGCTTCTGCCCAGGAAGGGCATGATTCTCATCTTCTGCCTTCACCTCTACAAACACATACATGCACACACACAGAACAGAGTCAGTTGTGGACCTGTTGATGTGGGATCACAGTTGTTGCTGGCTCTCCAGTGGGCTGCCCAGAGATGCCTTGTGTTACCTGTTGGTGTCTCCTGCCACATGACAAGAAGCTTCAGAAAAGAGGGCTGAGCTGATGTCTACAATGACATAAACATCTCTCACTCTGGGCTTTCTTGGGACAGGTGCCCTAAAAATAGGAATACAACAGAGCATCTTGTTCTCTTCAATGTCTCCACTCAAGTGAGCCACAAAGCAGGTTGTCTTTTGAAAATGGGTACCTGGTTACCGGAGTTCTAAGCTCAGTTGGGGCCTATCATGACGGATGTGAGCTCATCCTTTTAAGATTCTGATACCTGGGCCCCTTTGTTCAGTTACACTTCTCCAAAGCTCCTTCAGTTGACTATTTATCTTTCTTCCCCATGCCATATCCAGGACTGTACACAATGAACCAAAAATGCCATGGGCATAACTCTCTGGAAATGTACCAAGACAGGAGACAGAACTGAAATCAGATCTTTTTTTCTGTGTTTCCTTTCCCAGTTCTATGTCCTAAGTCATTGTGTGTCCCACTTTCCCAACCTGCTTAGTGGGGATCAAGTTTGAGACATCTTCAGATGTATGTGGATCATATTTATAACATGTGTGGGATGGTATCATGTGTATATGAGGCACAAATTTAAGGACAGAAGAATTACAAGAAGGGGTGGGACTTAGCCTGGAGGACTGCTCAAAGGAGGCCTGGGTCCCAGCCATATGATATTGGAACCATCACTTTCCCTCTTGGCCTTATTATACTGGGGCAGCATGATGGGGTGAAAATGCACAAAGATGCATACATCTTCATCCTCTGTAGTAAAACTATTCAGTTGTTTTCCATATACATTTTGGTCTATGAGGGGAGCAGACTTCATAATGTCTCTCAGGGATCCTGACCTGTGGTATAGACACCACTCTGTAGCCTCTAGGTGGTTAGTAACTGGCTTCTGACCAACAGGATATAGTCAACATGATGAAATATCATGTCTAGGGTTTCTCTAGATGTCATGCAAAGATTTTTTTACTTCTTACTTACTTTTCTCATGTTCTTCTCTAACTTGGAACCAAAAATAAAGCACAGATGTTTTGAGCTGCCATCCAAAGGAGCTTGCAGGGCAGAGAACTGAGGTGTGGAGATTCCTCAAGAAATTAAAAATAGAGCTTCCCTATGACACTACAATTGCACTACAGGGTTGTCTTAGTCTGGAATGTTCTGTACATATCTATGAAGTCCATCTG
>NW_022632269.1:0-13716 GCF_010015895.1 Lontra canadensis | reverse complement strand
TCCGGGAAAGCACTGAAGGTGAGGGGTGAGGTCAGCAGGAGGAGAGCGTGGACTTCTATTCTGAAACATTTTGTTACGAAACATTTGATCTATCCAGCTGTTCTAGTTTTGCTTTTTCTCTTCTCACTGGCAGACATAATTCCAGTTCTCCAAGAATAGGCATGTCTCATCCTCGGCTCTGGATTTATAGCCCCCCTTTCCCTCTAACTGAACGGCCTGTGCGGATTCTCCCCAAGGAGAGAAACATCGAAGCTGGTGCTTCTCAGCCGCGGCGCTCGGGACGCAGCAGGCGGCACAATTCGTCACTGAGTGGGCGCTGTCGCATCCATCAGAGGGGGTTACGGCATCTCCGGACTCAAACCCCTAGATGCCAGTCCCATCTACACCCACGGCAGGACAACCCAGAGGGCACGCCAACATCGCCAAGTATCTCCTGGGGGCACAACTGCCAGCTGCCGAGGAGCTTTACTCTAACGTCTCTCGGCCCGGCAGAGGATGCTGGCCCTTGAACCTTGGGACCATCACGGAGGCACAAACACAGAGAATCCCCAGAACTGGGACCATGTCCTTTGGGACAGTATCTGTCGGCGATGAAGGCAAAGGCTTCTGGGGGCCTGCCTGACTCACTCCCTCCTTGGAGAACCCCATCACTCACAGGCCTGCTAAGGACACTTGAGCCCACCAGGCTCGCGCAGTCAGCTCCCCCTCCGGACTGTGAAATCAGAACCTTGGATGGAGGCCAGTCTGTGCTGGGCACCGGGGTGACAGGTCCAGAGAAGTACTGGCTCCGGCGGCCGTTCCTGCCTCAAGAACACCACACACGGCCTGGCAGCAGACAGACAGACAGGAAGCGTAGGAGCACGCCAAGACGCGGAGACGAGGCTCTGGGGGCCGAGAGAGCAGGGACCGGTGGCCAGTCCCATCACTACTTGATGAGGCAGGAAAAAACCTTCCTGCATACAGAGACATGAGCAGAGAGAGCCAGGGAGAGAAGCCAGGACAAGAGACCAGAAGCCACGGCATCATCGTGGTGGTTCCCAGTTCCTCTACCAGAGCCTCACGGCACCAGCTGGAAATCCTCCCTCTGGGTTCTGCAGAACACCCCCTTTTCCTTCCACGGTTTTCTAGGAGCCAAAGAGGAACTGTTTCTTGCCCAAACAGACACAGGACAGCAGGTCCAAAGAGATTAATCTAGAAAACGGCTGAAGCTGCAGGGAGGAGGGACACGGGGAGGGCTCCAGAAGTCTTCTTGACCAGCCAGGCCTGGAGCCAGAGGGTGCTCTGACAAGGAGGCAGCAGGTGTCCCCATGGTGGAGTGGGGAGGACTTACCCAGAGACACCAGAAGTCCACAGTTTTCCAGCATCACCTCCTGGTACAGGGTCCTCTGGGCCGGGTCCAGCTGCCCCCACTCCTCCTGGGTAAAAGTCACGGCCACATCATCGAAGGTCACAGATACCTGCCAAGTCAAACACAGAGAGCAGCGTTGGCCTTGGGGCTGCTGGATGGGATCAGAGCTCATCCCTACATCCCCGGTAAAGATGCAGAGTGATCAAGGCTCCCATCACCCAGTACCTCCTGAGGGCCAAGCTCTGTGCTGGGCTCGAGGGGCAGGTGGGCCCTGCTCTGGATGTGCTCCGGTAGTGTAAGGGAGAAGCCTCCTCCGTGGGAGGCCCTGGAAGGTCACACAGACAATGGAAATGACGCGAGGACTGGGAGATGCAGACAGCAAGGGCTCTAGGACGTCCGAGGAATGAGCGAGCATGTAATAACGGTGTCAGTAACAACAGCAGTACCTGAGCCTCACTGGTCCTGCTAGCTGCCTGCCCCATGCTGAGGGCTTCGCATCCTGGGTAAAGGGACTACAAGTCCCCAGGTCTTAAGTCATCTTGAGTTTCCACCAGTGTTGTCTAGTTGTTCGAATGTTGACTTGAAAACACTTCATAAGGAGTTTGCCTTGTTAACGTTACTCCACCATTTTCTAGTTTCCTCAATGTTAAATATCCAACATGTGCAGGACCACATCCTACACACCACAAGTTAAATATAAAGAACTCAGCTACTCCACTCCCCGATGGACAGCCCCACTACTGCACATCTGTCATTTAAATGCTCCAAGCCACTGGCTCATGGTTTTTCATGTGCACTTTCGGTACCCACATCTCTGTGCATTGCAGGTTTGTCCCCTCTATCAGTGCTCTCGAATTAATATTTCTATTAAACACCTGGACATTCCTAATTAATTGGTTCATACATAGGAACCCTGCAGTATTACTCAGCTCTGGTGCTGGATAAACTCACATCACGAGGCACATCTTGGCCATTTAGATAAACACAGAAAAGTCAACTAGGGCCTCCACATTGACAACCAAATGATATATGTCTAAATTATGGAAACTCTCTGACATGCACTCCCCTAGCATCGTATGTGATTGGTTAGGGGTACAGATATGCATTTTTCCCATCCGTCTTGAGCTGAAAATTGGGGAAGAATTAGCGAGGATCAGTTATTAATCAAATCTTGGCTATCTGGGGCCGAGTCTTAGAGAAGTCATGGTCTAGCTTCCTGGGTGTCACTCAGGGCTAGGAATCGGGCTTCCGGCCAATAATGATAGAGCGGACTGGTTCCCAGGTTGCTAAGGGTACAGGAGGGATTCGATTCCTGGGCAGGAGCAGCACGTCTGGGGTCAGTGTCACTTTTAAATACGGTGTGCCCATTGTCGGGCCATCTGCACATTCAGTCCCTCTCCGTGTACTCTAAGACTGGAGATGAAGAAAGTGACAACCTTCTCCACTCGTCTGACACACACACATCAAAGAGAAACCGAGTACCGCCTCGCTCCAGGCTGCCCAGGAGCCCTCTCCGCAGCAGCTAGGCAGCAATGCCCCAGACATCGTCCACTCACCCGCGCAGGGTCCCTCCACGCCGCCGCCATCATGGGACCCTGTGCACGGAGCGAGGCCGGGACCGGCAGCGACGCAGGCGGGTCCCGCCGGCTCGGCCGACTGCCACCTCTCCCCTGACCCGGGAGGTGTGACCGCGGCTGACTTTCCCACTCCCCGGGCGTCGGGTGGCTCACGGCTCCTTCAAAGGCGCGGGGCTGAGCGGTAGCCGTCTCTCTGCTCTTCTTGGAAGAGCTTCACTGGAGGTGGCCACAGAACAGCGACGCCCTCCCCACAGCTGGCGTGGACGGAACCGTCGCATACGAATGACGTAGGACCAGGAGCCCGGAAACCCCGCCGCCACGGGAGCGGACGCCAGTGCACAGCCTTCTGGGCAGTGTAGTTTGGGCTCTACAAACGCGCCCCGGAAGAACGTGTTCCGGAGCGGGTACTCCTCGTCCTAAAAGACCTACCAGACCCAGAGCTCGTCGTCACAGCCCCCTCTAAACGGCGAACACAACGCGAGGGGACAGGAGGAAAGGCGAGGCCGTCCCTGTCCCGCCCGGGAAAGGCGAGGCTCGGCGGCGGGGACCTCCGCCCGCGATCAGGACGCGTGGTCACCAGGCCCTTGGGTCGGCTGGTGACGTCCCCAGTGCGCCTCACCTCCCGGAGATGTCCCTGGACGGAAGACGGTGCTCCAGCGGTGACGGCACCGCCGGGGCCAGGACGCCGGAAGCCCCCTCCGACGCGGCCCCCCTCTGAGGGGCTTTCTGTGGGCCAGCGCCACGCGCTGCCGCGCCTTGACGCGCGGATCGGGCCTGGGAGCTGGAGGGGCGGCGTGGGAGCCCTGGAGCTGGGGAGGCCGCCCGTGACCCCAGGCTGGAGCCCGGCGCTGTGGAGTGTCTGTCCCACGCGGCACCTCGCCCTGCGTCTGAGCGCCGGCGGAGGGGTCGTGCCCTGACGCGGAGTGCGGGAGTGGTCGGCCGCCGCCGCCGCCTCGAGTCTCCGCGAGGGCGAGAATAGGTGGAGACGGGAACGGACCGGGGCGAAACCGGAGCCAGCCCGGCGCTGAGGGGGTGCAAACGAGAAACCCACAAAACCGTGTTAGATGCTAACATTCTTTTCAGAGTTATATTAGGCAAAATCTTACATGTCGCCATCGGGGACTTCTATAGTTTTCTTCTCATGACTATGAGAGTGAGAGAATAACGCCTCACTTGGAATGAGTTGAGAAGACATACGGTCGTGAAGAATGGAAACTGTGTGCAGAAGATATCAAGAGATTTAAGTTTATGGACTATTACTCAGCCATGAGAAGGAATGAAACGGTGCCATTTATAACGGCATGGATGGAGTTAGAGTGTATTATCCTAAGCAAAATAAGTCAGAGAAAGACAAATACCATATGATTTCACTCAGATGTGGGATTTAAGAACCAAAACAAACGATCACGGAGGGAAAAAAAGAGGAAAACTAAGAAACGCTATTAACCATAAAGAACGAACTGACTGAGGGTTGCCAGAGGAGAGGTGGGTGGGGTAGAGGTTCAGTAGGTGATGAGGATGAACGAGCGCACTTCAAAAAAAGAAAAGATTTTATTTATTTATTTATTTATTTATTTATTTGAGAGAGAGAGAATGAGAGAGAGAGCATGAAAGGGGGGAAAGTCAGAGGGAGAAGCAGCCCTCTGCTGAGCAGGGAGACCACTGTGGAACTCAGTCCTGGGACTCCAGGATCATGGCCTGAGCAGAAGGCAGCCGCTCAAACAACTGAACCACCCAGGTGCCCAGGAGTGCACTTCCGATGAGCATTGTGTTGTGTATGGAAGTGTTGAATCACTATATTGTACACCTGAAACTAATATTACACTGTATGTTAGTTGGAATATAAATAAAAACTAAAAAAATTTTCGAAGTAGAGAAGAGCATAATGACTGAATCAAGGATTAAGATGCAGTTGATTTCCTAGAAGAAGATGCTTTTTATAAAAGGAGGTTGTGGAGAAGTGTGGCGTAATTAACACACAAGGAACAGTGTGATCCATCATTGGGCATAGTAATTTGACCAAATTGGAAAAGGCATTCTTTTCACATATGGCTGACCCCACTAAATTAAATCATTTGAGGGTAGGGTGTACATCAGGTACCAAAATTAAGATTTTTATATTCTGTGTCCTAGGTGGCAGAATGCCCAGAGTAAGTGGTGAGGAAAACTATGTAGCTATTGGAGACTTTGAAATCCCTACCGTAGAGCATGTCTGAGAGTTTTCACCATTTATACACGTCACCTCGTAGTCAATGTGGAAGCCCTCATTGACTTTTCTCTGCTTAATCTACCTCCCCAAATATGTGCCCAGTGATGTGTTTATCTAGCACCAGTACTGAATAGTCTTGCAGGGTTCCTATGTACAAACCAGTGAGTTTATTAGGAATTTCCAGGTGTTTAATTGAAATACTGATTTGAGAGCACTGACAAGACAAAGCTAGAAAGCACAGAAATATGGGCACTGGAGGTACAGATGAAAAACCATGAACTAATGTCCTGGAGCATTTAGATGACAGATCTGCGGTAGTGAGGCTGTCCGTCGGCGAGTTGGAGTGGCTGAGTTACTTCTGTTTACTTAGTGGGTCTGGTCACATGCAGAGACGTGGTCCTGCATGTGCTCGACATTTCATATTGAGGAACCCATGAAGAGAGTGATATGTACTTCATATAAAGTATTTTTAAGTCAGGAGACACAGCCATGAGAGCAATGACTGCGATGAGCAGAGAACATGCTTAAGCTCCCAACTCTGTGTGTTCTGGTGAAGTCAACTTATGGATGGAGGGAGTAGCTGACACACGAGGCTGTAACAGGATACAGGGAAAAGCTGGAAGAGTTCCCTAAATTGTTGCAAGTGGAGGAGGTCTTTTCAGAAGATGTGATGTTACATTCATTATTATGCATGATTTACTTGGTGCAATCAGAATATGACACACGACGTAGGTGCTAGTGAATTCATTGAGAATTGAGTGGCACTGATGTACAGTGAAACATTTTGTCTCAGAGATGGTAGCACGCTGGAGGTGAGTATGAAGAGGGTGGACCTCTGGGCTGATCAGTCCTGGCTTACAAATGGCATACTCAGGAAAACATGGGGAATAGTACATGGGAGTCTAGAAGCAAACGTGACAGGTGGTAGGTCGTACACCACCAGAGTGGTTATCTGCACAAGGCAGTAACTAGTTTTCCTTTTTTTTTTTAAAAAGATTTTATTTATTTATTTATTTGATAGACAGAGATCACAAGTAGGCAGAGAGGCAGGCAGAGAGGGGAGGAAGCAGGCTCCCTGCTGAGCAGAGAGCCCAATGCGGGGCTCGATCCCAGGATTCTGGGATCATGACCTGGGCCGAAGGCAGAGGCTTTAACCCACTGAGCCACCCAGGTGCCCCAGTAACTAGTTTTTAAGGTGAGTGGTTGAGTCACCATCCTTGCCCAGGAGGGACATCATCTTGGGAGGCTCTCATGGGAAAGAGCTTCTACAAGAAATAAGGATTCCATCCAGTCACACACCAACTCAAAGAACTATAAAGAACTGCTACAAAATTATTCAAGTTTTATTAATTAAAATTGTGAATCTAAAACCAACAAAAGACCGATAAAATAGTAGATCCAGGAGAGCTCTCTGGGCAACCACAATGAAACAGGTGCACACAGGGCTCAAGAAGCCATCTGAATGGATGGAGGCAACACCCTCTGAGAGTGGGCCCGGACCCAGGGGTGCTCCAGGATCTGGGCTAAGGGCAGCCGCTCCGAAGGCTGGTACCTGAGAAGCCTGGAGATCAAGTCCCGGGCCCCCAAAGGTAATGATGGGGGAAACCTTACATCGACCTGATGATGCCAGAGAAGAAAAAGAGAACATCATTAATTTCTGTGCTGTGTGTTTTCGCCATTCCTTAAGACCCTTGAAAGCACTGTTCTGGATCTTATTAGGCAATCTTTGCGTGCACCACAGGCTCTGCAGGCCTGGCTCCTGAATGAATGCCCAGAGTGTAGCCATCTTACCTTGAGGATGCGTTGGTATGTCTCAATATGGGAAGGACTCTCGAAGGGTGGACTTCCCACCAGCAGCTCATAACACAGCACTCCAATGCTCCACAGATCTACTTTCTCATTATATGTTCTCCTTTCAATAATTTCGGGGGGCAAGTAGTCCAGAGTCCCACACGCTGTCTTTCTCCTAGAGGACACCAGGGAAGGGAGCACTGTGCAAAGGCCCAGAACAAGGGTAACCCTCCTTTTCTAGATTCCAGTAAGAAGGGAGACTCTCAAAAGTCCGAGAAGTCCCCTCCTGAGCATGGGAGTTTGGAAACACTAAGTTTTTTTTTTTAAGATTTTATTTATTTATTTGACAGACAGAGATCACAAGTAGGCAGAGAGGCAGGCAGAGAAAGAGGAGGAAGCAGGCTCCCCCTGAGCAGAGAGCCCGATGCGGGGCTCGATCCCAGGACCCCGAGATCACGACCCGAGCCGAAGGCAGAGGCTCAACCCACTGAGCCACCCAGGCGCCCCATGGAAACACTAAGTTTTAATAAGGATCAAGGTTTAGGGACGGCCAATACTGGGACCCACCAATTCTGTATTTTGGAATTATTTATGTAGTTACGCAGTTATGTAGCTCATGATCCAAGATGTTTTCAGATATGTTGGGCATCAGCAGAGATTTTGAACAAAGAGACAGTGCATCAAGAAGGACCAATTAAAATTCCTGGAGTTATAGAGCAATGAATCTTACCTACATGGGTACTTACTGGAAAAGTCACATGTTACCAGAGATCAAAAGATAAAAGAGAAGGTCGAGCTACATTCTTTGTCTACAATTGCACATTAAATATATGCATTTGAAAAAGGCAGTACTCAAATACAAAAGCAAGTTTGCATCTTGCATCTGGGTCTTACACACAGCATGAATTAAATTGGATCATTCCTAAGTGGCACCTAGGGCCCATACCACCACCACCAGACCTACCTCAGAGATGGGGTGTGCACAGACCAGCCAAAGTCTGCAATCTTCACCTCACCCCTGAGCCCCAGCAGTAGGTTCTCTGGCTTAATATCCCTGTGGATCACCTTTTTTTCGTGGCAGTAGATCAGAGCATCTGCCACTTCCTCCATTATCTGAGTGAGCAAAGAAAGAGCTGTTTGGAAATGAAGCCTCCCCCCTTCACTTCATAAAAGATAAAATACTCCTCATGCAGTTATAGTTGTAGTGGAATCTTTGTTTCCTGCTTACTGACCCTGTTCCTTCCTTAATGGCACCACAATTCTTGGTGGGGGAAGGATTCCTCTCCCCGTTTTATGTGGTCTTATAGGATGGATGCTGAGGTGACAGAACCTCCCCTTTGCCCTAGAACAGCAAGTAGCTGGACACCAGCCTTGTGCTGAGCTAAACAGATAATCTCCCACAGGACCTGAGGCCTGAAAAAATGATACAAAAGCAGGAGGAAAGCTGCAAGATCATTAATTCCATCAGCAAGCTGACCCAGCACTTCTGCTGGTTTGACTGTTGCTCTGATTCCCCATCTGGAACACTCCAGAAATCTCTTGCTTCCTATTTCTAAGCCAGTTCCACTCACTTACCCAGGGAACCCTTTCCTAGGCTTTCAACATGCTTCTCTGCATAAGGTAGCAAAGTCAGACGGTCTTGCTTACCCTGATTACTAATATCCTGGAGTGATTAGGGCATCCACTGTGAAGTTATGAGCTGTATATGTCATTACATAAAAGGTACAGAATTTGAAACAAAGAAAAAAGAAGAACGTGGATAATAATGACAGCCAAAAGCAGTGACCACCCCTCCCAACCAGTCCACAGTAAACTCATGGGTCCAAGAGCCCCCAGACCGCCTCCTCACCGTCACTGTGCGCTGTTCGTCTAACGTGTGGCTCTTCTGCAGCTCCTTGTAGAGCTCACCCCTTGGAGCATATTCCAGAATCAGGTACACGCGGCGGGCATCATGGAAATAGTTGTAGAGGCGCAGGATATTGGGGTGTCTGGAGAAGGGAAAGAGGAAGGGTTAGACTCATAAGGCCCAACTCCTGATGCTGTCACAAGTGACTGGTCACACAAGGGGCAAGTTGTGCTGGGACCAGAACAAAGCAGATCCCGGAGTGTGAGAGGACAGGAGCAAGCAGCAGGATCTGGGTGCCTGAAACAGGGAGGATGACACGGTGTGAGCGCAGTGAACTGCAGAAAAAAATCCTCGAGGGGCCTATTGGAGGGTGCTTTGCGGGGACTGCCAGAGATGGAAGAGAACACAGAATGAGAAGCCGGTGCCGGATTCTCCTGCAGCGGGGCCTCACTGCAGGTGCGCCTGGATTTCAATTTCCCTGCGCAGCTGGGGCTCCAGTCCTTCCTTTTCGATCTGGGACTTGAAGAGGACTTTCAGGGCCACGATAAAATGGCTTTCCTTGAGCCGAGCCAGGTACACATTCCCAAATTTCCCCTTGCCCAGAGGACGCCCGATATCAAAGTCATCCACTGTGAAGCGCCGCCTGCGAGGAAAGGAAGAAAAGAGCCTTATGGGAGGGAGGTGGAGGGCGTCCTTCCCTGGACCCCACCGCGGCCCCTGCCCGTCCTCATCCGGTCCACAAGCCACCATTAAACTTGCGCGGCTTGCTCTTCGCTTGTCGCGCCACTCCGTCCCCCTGCACCGACCGCGCCGCCGACACTCACACGGGCTCGCCGCTGAGCTCCACGCGGCCCGCTGCAGCGATGGGGGACGGAGGGCGGTCGGCCCTTCCTCCTGCGCTGCGTCCACCCCCGGCCGCGGACACCAGCCCTTCGCGACGTTTCTTGCGGTCCCGGGTCTTCTTCTGCTTCCCCGCGGGCTCAGCTCGGTTCGAACTCATCACGCCGTCTGGTCGGCTCCCGAGAGGAGACGACGGCGACCGGACGCCTTCCTCAGCCCACCGGAAACGTCCTGAAGGGCGGCGAAGGCCCGCAGCGTGCAGGCGCCGCTCCTCAGACGCGGAGCCACACACACACTCGCAGGGAAAGCCGCTCACCTCGCAGCCTGGGACCCGCCGACACCGACGAACTCCCCCCCGCCCCCGCGCCAGCTCAAGGCCCTTTATCCTAGTGACCCCATTGGCTGAGCCTGATTGGTTGAAGCTTCCGAGCGCGGAGACTGCTGGGAGTTTCCCATTAGTCGAAGCTTCTGAGCGCGGAGGCAGCGTGCCCAATAGGAGAGATGGAAATGGCGGACGCGGGCGCGTGCGCGGGGCAGGGTCCGGTGGGACACCGGGAGCTGGGGCTTCGGGGATGAACACCTCGGAAAAGGGGGGACGAACAGAGGGCAGCCCAGAGGGTATGATGCTCAGGGGTCTCCATGAATGAATACCTACAGAAATGCACGAGAGCGCCAGTCCAGTAATGAACTGACCCGGGTCACGTGGGAATGAATAGACGCCAACCGCGGGAAGCCGCCGGGGTTCCCGTGTGAAGCCCGCAAACCACGGGCGCGCCCAACCGCACCACCCGCGCTTGAAGGTCGTGCCCCGTTTGGGCCACTCCCCGGGGGCCCTCCTTCATCACGCTCCCTGCAATTTCGGCCTCCTCCCCCAGTGTCTTGCAGCTCTTGGCCTCCCCACTCCACTCCACAACCCCTGCAGCCTCCCCTAGGCCTGCAGGCCCACTCGGCGCGGTGACACACAGCCTAGTCAACTCTTGCCTCATGTATTTGTTGGACCAGCAAAAAATTTTTACCAGCCAAAAAAACAGGTTTATTTGGAAATAATGGAGAATTACAATTAGGGACAGGAATCTACAGCAAAAACCATAGGCTAGTCCCTCAAACAGGAGAGGAACACAGTTTGCGGAGAAGGGAATTTGGGAGCAGTTGTTTTGAAGAAAATTCTGTTGGAGAAAAGCAACAGTTAAGAAAAGATGGTTTCCCATTGCTTGAGTTACAGGGGTGGTCAGTTTCTTTTCTTTTTCTTTCTTTTTTTTTTTTTTTTAAGATTTTATTTATTTATTTGACAGAGATCACAAGTAGGCAGAGAGGCAGGCAGAGAGGAGGAAGCAGGCTCCCTGCTGAGCAAAGAGCCCGATGTGGGGCTTCATCCCAGGACTCTGAGATGATGACCTGAGCCAAAGGCAGAGGCTTTAACCCACTGAGCCACCCAGGCGCCCCGGGGTGGTCAGTTTCTTGCAGGAAAAGCAATGTACATCTTTTCTCCTTGGGGCCTGTTATAGATTATTCTTTCCTGTGGAGGATTATTCTGTTGGGATATGTGATTGACATCCCTAGGCAGCATGTGAGAGCTTCCCGCGTGGACTCCTGACTCCATTTTAGCGAAATTCCCTTTTATTTTCATAGACCCTGTCATCAGTTTGCATCTGGAGTCTCAAATAGTAAAATCAATCCACATGTCTATTTGGCAAATACAGACGTTCCAGATGCTTTTAAATGGAATTCTTTTAGATAGGTAACAATATAAATTGTTGGAGAAATAGAACTTAAAAAGAAAAAAATCTTCTCCCAACCCAGAAAATCTCTCCACAAAGGTAGTAGAGAAATAAAAATGTTTATTACTGAGTAAGCCTTAAACCAGAATGGGATGCCTTATCAAAGATAATCGCTAAGAGATGGCAAAGTCAGAAAGATACCCTTTCATATAACCAAGCAGATACTAGCTTTCTCATTACATATTTTCAGCATAGACAGTCATTAGTCCTCATGTAAGAAAACATGACAGCACCAATTGTTACACAATTCATCCTAAATTTACCTAGTAATTGGGCTGGCTATCTGCTGCTACCTTGGCTTTCTATAAGGGAAACAAACTTCTCATTACCTGAGGGTAGATGGTAGTGTTAACCTTAAAAATACAAGTTACCTTAGCAGCAAAAATGGGTTTATTTGGAAATAGCATAGAACTGCAATTAGAGACACACAAATTATGGTAAAACCATAGGCGGAGCCAACAAAGAAGTTATTTTACGGAGGAGGAAGAAGTTGGGATGATTGTTTTGAACAAAATCCTTTGGAGCAAAGCAACAGTTCAAGGTGATGACCGTTTCTCAATGGCAGAGTTGCAGGGATGATTGATCTTATGAGAGATCCAGTGTCCATATACCCCATGGGGGCCTAGAGTTAGGCCTCCACCTTCCCACAGAAACTGGGACAGAGGGATGCTATCTCCTTTGATGTCAGCATTTCAAAGAGAGAGCTCCCAGGTCTTCTGAGAAAGACATTCCGGGGTTGGGAGAGCACTGGGTCCCTGAGGGAAAGCAAGAGGGCTAGTGTTAAGGAGGGTGCATAGCGCAGGGAGCACCTGGTGTTATACGCAAACAATGAATCATGGAACACTACAGCAAACACTAGTGATGTACTGTATGGTAACTAACATAATAAAAAAAAATAAAGTCCATTTTGTCCAAAAAGAAAAAAATGGCGGCTAGCATGTCTACAGCTGCAACTGCAGGGATTCAAGCAGGACGAGACGAGTTAGGTAAATGGAGATAAATTTGTAGAACCTGGTCAGCCTTCGTAAGGAGGTTGCAGTGTGCTCCAGAATGTGTTCTAAAATGCACCTGTTATTTGTTTAATCAGATATGGTAACGCAGTGGACCTGAAAATGATTGTCAGGAAGAAGTTTATGCTTACAGATCCCTACAAGTGAGTCAGGGAATCCTACCAATGGGAGATCCTGCAGTGTATGAATAGAGCCCTCAGTTCCGGGATTCCCCATGGAGGATTTCCGTGGGGATCCACTCTCAGCCAGCCAGCCAGGATGGTAGCAAGCACAAAACAGTTTATTACGGACGGTACGCTGTCAAAGTGGGAGAGCAGGCCGGCCCAGAGGTGACAACTGCCTCAGGGATCTTTTCTTTTTAAATAAATGGGGGTCAGGGCTTATGGAGGGAGTAATCTCTAATGGAGGCTACTTCCAATCATTTGGGGGACGACTCCTACTGGTTGGGAGGGTGAGTTTTTGATCCTACAAGATTTGTACCAGAACCCTCCTGGCACCTTCCCCCATAGGGGAGACAAAACCACAATGCCAGCGAATTATAATGACCCTAGGGTCACCTGGTGCAGAGGGGAAGGGGAGAGCACAGGTTCTGCACCCGTGACTCCTTGTCTGTCAGCCCTGGGGTGTTGGAAGCCAGTCAAGGTTGTTGTGACCTCAGGCTTCTAGTGTATAACCTGCTTTCACCACCCTTGCCTCCAGCTCATGTCTGTCCATTCTGTTAGGCATACCTTACAGGTGGTATGGGGACGCAGCAGCAGCGGTCAGGGGGCCGCAGCCGTGATGGAGAAAGCACGGCCCAGCACACGGACTGTGTTTTTAGCAGGAAAGGCAAGGTAAGACAGGTCATCAGTTTAGGATTGACTTGTTTGCACAGTCGGAGCATACATGTCACACTACCTGTCTGGTCCCTGTCCCTGATGTTTTAGGGCAGAGGAATGCTGCCTCCTGGAGTTTAGGAGCCAGAAAGGTGGTTGGTTTGCATATGAAAAGTGAGGTCCTGGAAAAGTTGTTACCTAGTCCAGGGAGGAGCAGCGTCTCCCCAGTCAGCAGGCCCCACATGCAGGACTGCAGAAAGTCAAAAATATATACTTAGTATGCTGTGAAACATAACCATCCTGGGGGGGAGGTGTTGAACTGAGTGGCAATGTAACCTGAGTCATGAATTAGAAGATCAATCTGGATATTGTGTGGAGATTAAACTACAGGAAGGGCAAGAAAAGGGAAGACCTGTTAGGCTGTTTTCCAGTTGGGTGAGGATGAGGATTTTAATGAAGGTAGTGACAGGGGAGGTGGGTTATCACAAAGTGCGAACAGCTG
>NW_022632268.1:0-13763 GCF_010015895.1 Lontra canadensis | reverse complement strand
AGAGGTAAAGGATCTGTACTCGAGGAACTACAGAACACTCATGAAAGAAATTGAAGAAGACACAAAAAGATGGAAGACCATTCCACGCTCTTGGATCGGAAGAATAAACATTGTTAAAATGTCTATACTGCCTAGAGCAATCTATACTTTTAATGCCATTCCAATCAAAATTCCACCGGTATTCTTCAAAGAGCTGGAGCAAATAATCCAAAAATTTGTATGGAACCAGAAGAGACCCCGAATCGCTAAGGAAATGTTGAAAAACAAAAATAAAACCGGGGGCATCACGTTACCTGATTTCAAGCTTTACTACAAAGCTGTGATCACCAAGACAGCATGGTAGTGGCATAAAAACAGACACATAGACCAGTGGAACAGAGTAGAGAGCCCAGATATGGACCCTCAACTCTATGGTCAGTTAATCTTCGACAAAACAGGAAAAAATATACAGTGGAAAAAAGACAGTCTCTTCAATAAATGGTGCTGGGAAAACTGGGCAGCTATATGTAGAAGAATGAAACTCAAGCATTCTCTTACACCGTACACAAAGATAAACTCAAAATGGATAAAAGACCTCAATGTGAGACAGGAATCCATCAGAATCCTAGAGGAGAACATAGGCAGTAATCTCTTCGATATCAACCACAGCAATTTCTTTCAAGATATGTCTCCAAAGGCAAAGGAAACAAAAGCAAAAATAAACTTTTGGGACTTCATCAAAATCAAAAGCTTCTGCACAGCAAAGGAAACAGTCAAGAAAACAAAGAGGCAACCCACGGAATGGGAGAAGATATTTGCAAATGACAGTACAGACAAAAGATTGATATCCAGGATCTATAAAAAACTCCTCAAACTCAACACACACAAAACAGATAATCATATCAAAAAATGGGCAGAAGATATGAACAGACACTTCTCCAATGAAGACATACAAATGGCTATCAGACACATGAAAAAATGTTCATCACCAAACCAGCTCTATAGGAAATATTGAAAGGGGTCCTCTAAGCAAAGAGAGATCCTAAAAGTACTAGATCAGAAAGGAACAGAGACAATATACAGGAATAGTCACCTTACAGGCAATACAATGGCACTAAATTCATATCTCTCAATAGTTACCCTGAATTTTAATGGGCTAAATGCCCCAATCAAAAGACGCAGAGTATCAGAATGAATAAAAAAACAAAACCCATCAATATGCTGCCTACAAGAAACTCATTTTAGATCCGAAGACACCTCCAGATTTAAAGTGAGGGGTGGAAAACAATGTACCATGCTAATGGACATCAGAAGAAAGTGGGGTAGCAATCCCTGTATCAGATCAATTATATATTAAGCCAAAGACTATAATAAGAGATGAGGAAGGACACTATATCATACTCAAAGGGTCTGTCCAACAAGAAGACCTAACAATTTATATCGATGCCCCTAACATGGGAGCAGCCAACTATATAAAACAATTAATAACAAAATCAAAGAAATACATCGACAATAATACAATAATAGTAGGGGACTTTAACACTCCCCTCACTGAAATGGACAGATCATCTAAGCAAAAGATCAAAAAGGAAATAAAGGCCTTAAATGACACACTGGACCAGATGGACATCACAGATATATTCAGAACTTTTCATCCCAAAGCAACAGAATATACATTCTTCTCTAGTGCACAGGGAACATTCTCCAGAATAGATCCCATCTTGGGTCATAAATCAGGTCTCAACCGGTATCAAAAGTTTGGGATCATTCCCTGCATATTTTCAGACCACAATGCTGTGAAGCTAGAACTCAATCACAAGAGGAAAGCTGGAAAGAACCCAAATACATGGAGACTAAACAGCATCCTTCTGAAAAATGAATGGGTCAACCAGGAAATTAAAGAAGAATGGAAAAAAAATCATGGAAACAAATGATAGTGAAAACACAACGATTCAAAATCTGTGGGACACAACAAAGGCAGTCCTGAGAGGAAAATATATAGCGGTACAAGCCTTTCTCAAGAAACAAGAAAGGTCTTAAATACACAACCTAACCCTACACCTAAAGGAGCTGGAGAAAGAACAAGAAAGAAAGCCTAAACCCAGCAGGAGAAGAGAAATCATAAAGATTAGAGCAGAAATCAATGAAATAGAAACCAAAAAAACAATAGAACCAATCAATGAAACTAGGAGCTTGTTCTTTGAAAGAATTAATAAGATTGACAAACCCCTCACCAGACTTATCAAAAAGAAAAGAGAAAGGACCCAAATAAATAAAATCATGAATGAAAGAGGAGAGATCACAACCAACACCAAAGAAATACAAACAATTATAAGAACATACTATGAGCAACTCTACGCCAACAAATTCAACAATCTGGAAGAAATGGATACATTTCTAGAGACATATAATTAGCAAGACAGGAAACAACATGTGTTCGAGGGGATGTGGAGAAAGGGGAACCCTCTTACACTGTTGGTTGGAATACAAGTTGGTGCAGCCACTTTGGAGAACAGTGTGGAGATTGCTCAAGAAATTAAAAATAGAGCTTCCCTATGACCCTGCAATTGCACTACTGGGTAATTACCCCAAAGATACAGATGGAGTGAAAAGAAGGGCCATCTGTACCCCAATGTTCATAGCAGCAATGGCCACGGTTGCCAAACTGTGGAAAGAACAAAGATGCCCTTCAACGGATGAATGGATAAGGATGATGTGGTCCATATACACTATGGAGTATTATGCCTCCATCAGAAAGGATGAATACCCAACTTTTTTAGCAACATGGATGGGACTGGAAGAGATTATGCTGAGTGAAGGGAGTGAAGCAGAGAGAGTCAATTATCCTATGGTTTCACTTATTTGTGGAGCATAACAAATAGCGTGGAGGACATGGGGAGTTAGGAGAAGGGAGTTGGGGGAAATTGGAAGGGGAGGTGAACAATGAGAGACTATGGACTCTGAAAAACAATCTGAAGGGTTTGAAGAGGTGGGGGGGTGGGAGGTTGGGGGAACCAGGTGGTGGGTATTAGAGAGGGCACAGATTGTATGGAGCACTGGGTGTGGTACAAAAACAATGAATACTGTTATGCTGAAAATAAATTAAAAAAATGATTAAAAAAAACTATCACAACTGAACCAGGAAGAAATAGAAAACCTGAACAGACCCATAACCAGTAAGGAGATTGAAACAATCATCAAAAATCTCCAAACGAACAAAAGTCCAGGGCCAGACGGCTTCCCAGGGGAATTCTACCAAACATTTAAAAAAGAATTAATTCTTATTCTCCTGAAACTCTTCCAAAATATAGAAATGGAAGGAAAACTTCCAAACTTGTTTTATGAGTCCAGCATCACCTTGATCCCCAAACCAGACAAGGATCCCATCAAAAAAGAGAATTACAGACCAATATCCTTGATGAACACAGATATGAATATTCTCACCAAAATACTGGCCAGTAGGATCCAACAGTACATTAAAAGAATTATTCACCACGACCAAGTGGGATTTATTCCAGAGCTGCAAGTTTGGTTCAACATCCGCAAATCAATCAATGTGATACAATACATTAATAAAAGAAAGAATAAGAACCATATGATACTCTCAATAGATGCTGAAAAAGCATTTGACAAAGTGCACCACCCCTACCTGATTAAAACTCTTCCAAGTGTAGGGATAGAGGGCACATACCTCAATATTATCAAAGCCATCTATGAAAACCCCACTGCAAATATCATTCTCAATGAGAAAAACTGAAAGCTTTTCCGCTAAGGTCAGGAACACGGCAAGGATGTCCGTTATCACCACTGCTGTTCAACGTAGATTTCCTAGCCTCAGCAATCAGACAACAAAAAGAAATTAAAGGCATCCAAATCGGCAAAGAAGAAGTCAAACTATCACTCTTCGCAGATGATATGATACTATATGTGGAAAACCCATAAGGCCCCACTCCAAAACTGCTAGAACTTGTTCTGGAATTCAGTAAAGTGTCAGGATATAAAGTCAATGCACAGAAATCATTTGCATTTCTCTACACCAACAACAAGACAGAAGAAAGAGAAATTAAGGAGTCAGTCCTATTTACAATTGCACCCAAAACCATAGGATACCTAGGAATAAACCTCACCAAAGTGGCAAAGAATCTATACTCAGAAAACTGTAAAGTACTCATGAAAGCAATTGAGGAAGACACAAAGAAATGGAAAAATGTTCCATGCACATGGATTGGAAGAACAAATATTGTGAAAATGTCTCTGCTACCTAAAGCAATCTACACATTTAATGCAATCCCTACCAAAGTCCCATCCATTTTTTTTCAAAGAAATGGAACAAACAATCCTAAAATTCATATGGAACCAGAAAAGACCTCGAATAGCCAAAGGAATATTGAAAAAGAAAGCCAAAGTTGGTGGCATCACAATTCTGGACTTCAAGCTCTATTACAAAGCTGTCATCATCAAGACATCATGGTACTGGCTCAAAAACAGACATATAGATCAATGGAACAGAATAGAGAGCCCAGAAATAGACCCTCAACTCTATGGTCAACTAATCTTCGACAAAACAGGAAGGAATGTCCAATGGAAAAAAGACAGCCTCTTCAACAAATGGTGCTCGGAAAATTGGACAGCCGTGTGCAGAAAAATGACTTTGGACTATTTCCTTACATCACACACAAAAATAGACTCAATGGATGAAGGACCTCAATGTGAGAAAGGAATCCATCAAAATCCTTGAGGAGAACACAGGCAGCAACCTCTTCGACCTCAGCCACAGCAACATCTTCCTAGGAACATCACCAAAGGCAAGGGAAGCAAGGGCAAAAATGAACTATTGGGATTTCATCAAGATCAAAAGCTTTTGCACAACAAAGGAAACACTGAACAAAACCAAAAGACAACTGACAGAATGGGAGAAGATATTTGCAAACGACATATCAGATCAAGGGCTAGTATCCAAAATCTATAAAGAGCTTAGCAAACTCAACATCCAAAGAACAAAGAATCCAATCAAGAAATGGGCAGAGGACATGAATAGACATTTCTGCAAAGAAGACATTCAGATGGCCAACAAACACATGAAAAAATGCTCCACATCACTCGGCATCAGGGAAATACAAATAAAATACAAATCAAAACTGCAATGAGATTCCACCTCACACCAGTCAGAATGGCTAAAATTAACAAGTCAGGAAATGACAGATGCTGGCGAGGATGCCAGAGGGGAACCCTCCTGCACTGTTGGTGGGAATGCAAGCTTGTGCAACCACTCTGGAAAACAGTGTGGAGATTCCTCAAAAAACTGAAAATAGAGCTACCCTATGACCCAGCAATTGCACTACTGGGTTTATATCCTAAAGATACAAACGTGGTGCTCCGAAGGGGCACGTGCACCCGAATATTTATAGCAGCAATGTCCACAATAGCCAAACTATGGAAAGAACCTAGATGTCCATCAACAGTTGAATGGATAAAGAAGAAGTGGTATATATACACAATGGAATACTATGCAGCCATCAAAAGAAATTAAATCTTGCCATTTGTGACAACGTGGATGGAACTAGAGGGTATTATGCTTAGCAAAATAAGCCAATCAGAGAAAGACAACTATCATATGATCTCCCTGATATGAGGAAGTGGAGATGCAATGTCCAAATGGAGATGCAATTTGAAAGCAAAGAGGTGGGGGTTTGGGGGTTAGGAAAAGAAAAACTGAAAGAAGATGGGATTGGGAGGGAGACAAACCATAAAAGACTCAATCTCAAAAAACAGACTGAGGGTTGCTGAGGGGAGGGGGACGGGAGAGGGTGGTGGGGATATGGACATTGGGGAGGGTATATGCTATGATGAGTGCTGTGAAATGTGTAAACCTGGTGATTCACAGACCTGTACCCCTGAGAATAAAATACGTTAATGTTTTTACAAAAAATAAATAAAAAATAATATCTATTTTAAATCTTTTTTTAAATTTATTTTCAGCATAACAGTATTCATTGATTTTGTACCACACCCAGTGCTCCATGCAATCCGTGCCCTCTCCAATAACCACCACCTGGTTCCCCCAACCTCCCACCCCCCCCACACCTCTTCAAACCCTTCAGATTGTTTTTCAGAGTCCATAGTCTCTCATTGTTCACCTTCCCTTCCAATTTCCCCCAACTCCCTTCTCCTATCTCCCCATGTCCTCCACGCTATTTGTTATGCTCCACAAATAAGTGAAACCATATGATAATTGACTCTCTGCTTGACTTATTTCACTCAGCCTAATATCATTTTTAAAATATTTTATGTATTTATTTAAGAGAGAGAGAGCATGAGAGGGGAGAGGTCAGAGAGAGAAGCAGCCTCTCTGCTGAGCATGGATTCCAATGTGGGAATTGATCTTGGGACTCCGGGGTCATGACCTGAACTGGAGGCAGTTGCTTAACCAACTGAGCCACCCAGGCACCCGAACAATGTCACTGACTGTATTATGTATGCTATGCCTTTTATTTCTGTTACATGTTTGTTCCATAACTGGAACACTGTATCTCCCTCACCCTTTCACCTATTTTTTCCAATCCTCTACCCTTCTCCCTACTGGCCATCATTAGTTTGTCCTCTGTATTTATAAGTATGATTTTGTTTTTTGTTTATTCACTTTTTTTAGATTACTCTTCTGAGTGGAATCATATGGTATTTGTCTTTCTCAGTCTGACTTATTGCACTTAGCATAATACCCTCTTGGTCATTCTGTGCTGTGTCAAATGGCATGATCTCATCCTTATGTGTGGCTGTGTAATTTTCATATATATACATATATATATGCATATATACATATATAAATTCATACATATCTATATATTTATATATCACATCTTTATTATCCATTCATCTGTTGATGGACATACTTAGGTTTCTTCCATACCTTGCCTACTAGAAATAATGCTGCAATAAACATAGGGGTGCATATACATTTTCAAATTAGTTTTTCTCCCTTATCTTTAGAAAAATACATAATAGAATTATATGTATTTAGAGAATAGAATCATATGGTATTTCTATTTTCAATTTTTTTTAGAACCTCCATACTGTTCTCTGCACTGGCTGTACCTCACATGACATGTTTTGATAAGCAGAAGAGTTGACTCCAACGGAGGTTTCATGCTGGGAAATAGCAGATTCATTTATAAACACTGGTGCCCAATTATGAAGAACCTTGAATTTCAAGCTAAATCGCATATTCAGAAGATGTTAATAACACTAATTTAGAGTTAGTATTACCAAATAAATTCTAATGACCTCCTCACTTTAGTTTCTGCTAAAATCATTGCCAAATTTAGTTTTCCAAGATTTTTTTTCTTATATTCATGCAAGCAATATTCTATATGTAAACCAATCTGCCAAATACTTTGGGGAATAAATATATAAGTATACAGCATATGGCTTATGTAGACAGTTATGGGGCTTCTGTTCCCGTGCATACAAATGTGAAAGAACTACAGATGAAATGGCCCTTCTGTCATAGAGAGTTTAATTTTAACCCATCTCCCATTGTCCCATTTTCCCTTTCCTCCTATGTAACCAACTGGCTAAGCTTTTCCAGTAATATCTGTGTTTTGCTCTGGAAGGATGAAAAATCATATTTAGATTAATGGTGTCCCCTTGGAAGACAGAAAACTTGAGTTAGAACTACATTTCAATGCAAATGTTGGAAATCACTTCAAATTGCCACAAATGGGACTTACATAAATATTTATGCTTGACCTTTTCATGGAAGGGAAAAAATACCTTCTGGGAATGCACAACAAACAAAAATTTCTTGGAAATAGAATAAGTAACCTCTCCTCTTCATAAAACATACTGTTATAATTGTTGCTGTTCAGTAATAGTACTTACAATGAATAAAAATGCAAGATGTAAAGTATGTGTGGTTGAACTCCAAATTCTAAAGAAAAATGGAGTTGATACCTCCCCCAATAAGTTGAGAGTGTTTGGGTCTCTTTTTCTATTTCCTCTGTCCAGATATCTGGCTACAATTTTGAAAATAAAATGAGTTCTTCATGACTTGAAAGCAAAGGGAGCATTCTCCTTTGGGTAAAATCTCTTTACAGTAGTTAACTTCTCTTTGTGTCTCCCTTCTGCCATATTTAAAAGTCATCATATGTATCATGAAGACCAGTTTGTGGCCTTGGAGAGCTAGCAAAATGTCACCAGCTACCTTTTAACTCTGGGCATACAACCTGAGGTGGGTCGAAACGTTCCAGAGGTAATATCTTGAGGTAACATGAGCATGCCAGTGCGACACCCAGGGAGACACACAGGAAGTTCTTACTGTTGACTTTAAGATAAAGGGGCTGAGCACATTGTTTTATCCTAACTTGGAATCTGTTTCTGAGGAAGTTTTAGTTAACTGGCTTCAAAATCACCTTTCTTCCCTGCCCACTCCATAAGACTGAAATAAATGCAATGTGTTGGATGGGGGAAATTAAAACGAATGATACTACCTTGCTACATCAGCTGTTGTTCTGGGTTTCTGTCTCAGAGTATAATAACCTTTTTTTTAGCTTTCCTTTTGAGAGACAGAAAGGTAAAAGAAGCTTGGGAATAATGGAAACAAAATAAAGACATCATTAAATTGATAAAAGACCTTTTATAGATACCACGGTGATTGGAAGTGAACAAAATTTCAAATATTCCAGGACATTTCTGAAAATGTGATATCTAATTTGAAGTCTTACAGGCACATTTCAGGAGTTTGAGAAAACTCAGAAAAGTGCTTATCATAGCCAATGTGAGTCATGGTGCTATCCTAAGAATAAGCAGAACAGGGGGTGACTATATGTAGTCTGATTTGAGAACCACAACTCCAAGCTTATCTTCAAATATCTCCTTCCACTGTAGTATCCTACCCTCTTCTCCTGCTAGGTTCAAATCTATGTGATTTAGATTATTCTTCTGGGTCAGAGAATAAGGACTATCAGATGAAAATGCAGCATGTTTCTGGATAAGGGAGACTTCTAGCCCTTTTCTATAAATACATGGCTCATATGAGCTTTTTGACCAGTTTATCACCCTCACAAGTCTACCTCCTGGACTAGAGGGTAGGACATGAGAAGCAGGACAAGAGAAATTATGAGTGGTTTGGCAATCCTGAATTCAAAATAGTAGGATCAGCAAAAGCTGGAGAGAATAGTCCCTGAATGATGGGACACCTGGTTTAGGGAGATGTGCAAAGAGCATGAACCACCAAAAATGCTGTAACATCAAAAATGCTGTAACATCAAAAAAGCAATAGGCCCCAAAGATAAAATCATCAGCTTTACCATAACTGCCAGTAGAATTATAGGTCAGATACCTTTTTTTTTTTTTAAAAGTAGGCTCCTTGTCCAGTGTAGGGCTTGAAAGGATTATCCTGGGATCAAGAATCACATGCTCTATGACTGAGGCAGCCTGGTGCACCAGGTACATTTTAAAGCTCAAAATAGAGTCGTGTTTAGCTTAAAGTTTTAGGTACTACCCATTTCTTGAGCATTAACTTCTCTTCTTTCAACTCTGTAGAGACTCCAAGCACCCAAAGATTTCATGCTGCTGCCAAGAGACTGAATAGTCAAACAATCACCAAACCATATATAAAAACAAAATTGTGACCCACAATGTACAACAACCTGCCCAGAAAACCAACCTGTTACCTACAGTAAACAGACCAAAAAGCTAGCTTGCAGAGTCAAACTTCTAGGAATTCAGAATATTTTCTCCAGTAATTTATCCAGAAAGCCAAATAACCCCAGGGATAATTGGTCCCAAATGGCCAGGGCTTGATTAACAACTGGCAGTTTTCCTATTTTTTTTTGTTTCCATTTCCACCTTAAAACCAGCCTGAGAAAGTCAAATACACAATTCTCACCAATCACAGAGAATGCCCCACTTCTAGTTAGCCCACCTACATCTTCCTCATGACAACAGACTCCAATTAGGGGCATGTGTGAAACCTTCCCTTTTTTCCCACCATAAAGTTTTCCCATTCCTCTACCTGATTTTTGTCTATCAAAACAAACTGTGGCTGATTCCCTTGCTTTCAAAAACTTTAAATAACTAGTCCCTGCTTGATCTCATTTGGTTGGTCTTCATTTATTTCCATGCTGCTCAAGAGGTCTTGGATCTAGCAAGCCAGAACAATTTTCTCAAAATGCTTGCATGATCACATCACTACCATTCTTTATCCCCACTTAAAATACATTAGTCGTTTCCCATAACTCAAAAAAACCCCTTTATTTTTATTTATTTATTTATTTAAAATCAGTTAACATACAGTGTATTATTAGTTTCAGAGTTTAGTGATTCATCAGTTGCATATAACATCATATGTTATGATGTGCTCATTACATCATGTGCCCTTCTTTTTTTTTAAGATTTTATTTATTTACTGGAGAGAGAGAGAGAGCATGAGAAGGGAGAGGGTCAGAGGGAGAAGCAGACTCCCTGCTGAGCAGGGAGCCCAATGTGGGATTCCATCCCAGGACTCCAGGGTCATGACCTGAGCCGAAGGTAGTTGCTTAACCAACTGAGCCACCCATGTGCCCCCATCACATGCCATTCTTAATGTCCATCACCCATAATAAACTTTATCTTTAGAACAGTTTAATTTACAAAAATTAAGATAATGCAGAATTCCCATATATTCATGATTTAGTTTCTCCTATTATTAACTTCTTACATGAGTCTATTACCCTTATTATAATTAAAGCAACAATATTGATTCATTCTCATTAACTAAAGTCCATGCTTCACTCAGATTTTTCTAGTTTTTACGCAATGTCCTTTTTCTATTCTGGGATCCCATCCAGGATACTTTATTACACTTAATTATCATGTCTCCTTAGGATGCTTTTGACTGTGACAGTTTTTCAGACTTATTGTTTTTGATAATCTTGATGGTTTTGAGAAATACTGGTCAAATATATGTATAATATTTTTCTATTGGGATTTGTCTGGATTTTTCTCATGATTGGACTGGAATTATGGGGTTTTGGGTGGAAACCACAGAAGAAAAGTGCCATTCTCCTCATGCTATATCAAGGGTAAATATTATCAGTATAACACTGTTTATGTTGACCTCAATTATCTACCTAAGGTAGTATTTGTCAGATTATTCCACTATAAAATTATTCTTTTTATTGACACTTTCCATACTATAATCTCTGGAGAAAAGTTACTATGAGGAGCCCACACTTAAAGAGTAGGAATTTGTGCTCCAACTCCTTGAAGGTAGAATATCTACATAAATTATATGGAATTTTTCTGCACCAGAGGTTTATTTAATTATTTATTAATACAGGTGTGGATTCATGGATATTTATGTTACACCATAAGTAATAATCCAATACTAACTTATTTTATTGCTCAAATTTTTCCACTTTTGTCATTGGAGGCTATTGCAGTTGACTTCTATGTACTTGGACAGGCCCGTATCATTGTAAATATTTTTTAGTACTTCTTTATTTTGTGGTACTACAAGATGCTCCAGGTTCATTTGTATATTTCCTGCTCCAGACTTAGAATCATCTATTTCTACAATAATGCCTTGTTCCATTTATTGGAGAATTATTAGAAACAAAGATCTGGGTGCTAGATGTGCCTGTTGCTACTGAGATGTTTCTTCTATGCTCTCTCAATTAACAGAGCAAAAAATACATGTGAATCATATGATCTTCCTGATATGAGAAAGTGGAGATGCAATGTGGGGGTTTTGGGGGGTAGGAAGGGAAAGAGACAAACCATGAGAGACTCTTAATCTCACAAAACAAACTGAGGGTTGCTGGGGGAGGCAGGTAGGGAGAGGATGGTGGGGTTATGGACATCGGGGAGTGTACCTGTGCCCTTGGGGCTAATAATACATTATATGTTTATAAAAAATAAAAAAATACATGTGAGTGTATACTAACATAGGTAAATACACATAACTATAAATATTTCTATAGGTAAATATCCATATCTATATTAAGTTAAACATGAACTCATATTGATGTCTTCAACTTGAATCCATGACCAATTAGTTTATTTTAGCCTCCTCCCCTTGTTTCCCTATAAACTGTGCTATTCTAACAATAAGAAATTGTCTCCAACCATCCACCATGGATTTACTTGTTTAATTCCACTCCACATGCATAGCAGTATCAGAATTGTTAACCCATACCTCCATGGGAATCAACTTCATCAACCAGAGTGCAGTGCTTATGTACAGCTTCTTTTGCCTTTAGTCCTACAGACTCCACTCATTTAAAAAGTTATTTAGGTCACCATTTTTTACCCATCCCTTTCATTCAAATCATTTCATCCACTTGTAATATAGTTTGTTTTATTACATTTTAAATGCCACTTGGAAATCCTCCAAACCCTCAAATGTTTTTTATTTGCATATATTAAGGTTCACTCTTCAGGTTTTGACAAATGCATAGTATTACAGTATCATACAGAGTAGTTTTGTCACACTAAAAACTCCCCTGTTCTTCTGCAGCACACCTCCCTTCCTATGCCTTTCCCCCTGGCAACTGAGGATGTTTTGTTTCTTAAAATATTTTTATTTACATAAATTAGCCAATATATAGTAAGTGCATCATTAGTTTCATGTGGAGAGTTCAGTAATTCATCAGTTGCAATAATACACTGTGCTCCTTAATGCCCATCACCCAATTACACCATCCTCCCTTCCACCTCCCTTTAAAAATACTAAATTACATTCCTATAGTTAATAGTCTCTCATGCTTTCTCTCCCTCAATGATTTCTTCCCATTCAGTTCTCCTTCCATTCCTCTATAATCCTCCACACTATTTCTTATATTCTACATAAGAGTAAAACCATATGATAATTGACTTTCTCTGCTTGACTTATTTCACTTAGGATAATCCCTACCAGTCCCTTCCTGTCGATGAAAAAGATAGGTATTCATCCTTTCTGATGGCTGAGTAATATTCCATTGTATATCTATAACACATCTTCTTCATCTTTTCATCTGTTGATGGATCTGGACTCTTTCCATAGTTTTGCTGTTGTGGGCATTACTGCTATAAAGATCAGGGTTCAGGTACTCTTTAGAACACTACATTTTATCTTTGAGGTAAATATTCAGAGTGAAATTGCTGGGTCAGAGAGTAGCTCTATTTTTACTTCTTGAGGAACCTCCATAATGTTTTCCAGAGTGGCTGTACCAGCTTGTATTCCCACCAACAGTGTAAGAGGATTCCCTTTTCTCCACATTTTAGCCAATATGTGTTGTTCCCTGTCTTATTAATTTTTGCTGTCCTACCTGGTGTAAAGTGGTACCTCAAATGTGGTTTTTTTTTCAATTAACATATAATGTATTATTTGCTTCAGGGGTACACATCTGTGAATCATCAGTCTTACACAATTCACAGCACCCACTATAGCTCACACCCTTTCCAATTTCCAAAACATGGCCACCCTCTCCCACCCCCACAACCCCTGGCAAACCTCAGTTTGCTTCCTGAGATTAAGAATCTCTTATGGTTTGTCTCCATCTCCAGTCCTATCTTGTTTCATTTTTTCCCTCCCTTCCCCCCATGACCCCTGCCTTACCTCTCAAATTCATCATGTCAGAGAGATCATGTGACAATTGTCTTTCTCTGATTGACTTATTTCACTTAGCATAATGCCCTCTAGTTCCATCCACATCATTACAAATGGCAAGTGTTCATTTCCTTGATGGCTGCATAGTATTCTATTCTATATATATATATATAGAGAGAGAGAGAGAGAGAAAGAGAGAGAGAGAGAGAGAGAGAGA